>NC_051214.1:51308265-51325765 GCF_015220715.1 Pygocentrus nattereri
ACCTCACCTGCTGTACCTCACCTGCTCTAATATACCTGCTGTACCTCACCTGCTCTAATATACCTGCTCTACCTCACCTGCTGTACCTCACCTGCTCTAATATACCTGCTCTACCTCACCTGCTCTAATATACCTGCTCTAACTCACCGAATCCATCTCATCTGCTTTAAGTCACCTGATGTATCACACCTGTTTGAGATCTACACTTGCAGAGCAGCATTTATTCAGAATCACACCTGTGCTGTAGCAAGTCGCTCTGTTTGGGTTTGTAGCTGCTTGCTAAGCTAATATTAAGTTAGGGGATCAAACACAGAACAAGGTTAATTTCTCATTTCTGTCCTTTCAGCTCCAGATGCTCCTTCCACTTCACTCCTTCCGAATTGAGTCATTATCACCTAATTTGTGCTTCAGTGAACCCGAAGCCAACATGTGAACAGAGCTGTTAGCATCCTAGCTAAGCCAATGCTAACCACCTCTACTCTTCTTCTCAGCTGCACTGTTTAACGTTTGGCAGTGGCTTGCACTGTGTCTGGTTATTTGGTAGCCATGTAAGACATTGTTTTATTTTGTGGAATAGTTTTTATGTGGAATCCAAAATCTTTTTCTGCACTCTGCCTCCACATCTACTCATCTGCGTTACACACGGACACTGTACTGCAGTGCTGCAGTGAGATTCAGCCAGTGCTAATCAATATTACTGCCTGATACTGGTAAATACTCTATTGATTGCGTAGGACACATGAAGCTGCACAGGACACACATGCATGTACACAAAACTGAGCACATGTTAAAACTGCAGCACAGGCCTGGGTCACTCCAGTTTTCAATACGTTTATACTTCAATCTGTGTGTACTGTACTCAGTGGTACTGAGTCCTCAGTTACACTACTAAGTTTAAAATGTCCTTTTCTTACATTTGGTTGCTCCATAGATCCATAAGTTGTGCATTAACAAGTAACAGCTAAGTATTGTGTACTTTAAATCGCTGGTAACCTGATCAGAACTGATCAGTAAACTTGCTGCCATGGAAACAAAACAACAGCAGAATTTATGTCAATCAGGGACAAGATTCTGACCAGTTTATGCTGAGATTCTGATCAATCAGTGACAGCTGACCAAATGATGACATCATAGTTGCGCTGCTACCATTTTGGTCAACAACTTCAACTTCACTCAGCAGTGCTGTGGTTGTACAACCCCAATTCCAGTGAAGTTGGGACGTTGTGTAAAACATGAATAAAAACAGAAAACGATGATCTGCAAATCCTTTTCAACCGATATTCAACTGAATCCACTACAAAAACGAGATATTTAATGTTCAAACTGATAAACTTTATTGTTTTTTGCAAATATTCACTCATTTTGAATTTGATGCCTGCAACACGTTCCAGAGAAGTTGGGACAGGGGCGTGTTTCCCACTGTGTTACATCACCTTTCCTTTAACACTCAGTAAGCGTTTGGGAACTGAGGACACTGATTGTTGAAGCTTTGTAGGTGGAATTCTTTCCCATTCCTGCTTGATGTCCAGCTTCAGCTGCTCAGCAGTCCGGGGTCTCCGCTGCCGTATTTTGAGCTTCATAATGTGCCACACATTTTCAATGGGAGACGGTCTGGACTGCAGGCAGGTCAGTCTAGTACCCGCACTCTTTTACTACGAAGCCACGCTGTTGGAACACGTGCAGAATGTGGCTCGGCATCGTCTTGCTGAAATAAGCAGGACGTCCCTGAAAAAGACGCTGCTTGGATGGCAGCAGATGTTGCTCCAAAACCTGTATGTACCTTTCAGCATTAATGGGGCCTTCACAGATGTGCAGGTTACCCCTGCCATGGGCACTAACACCCCCCCACACCATCAGAGATGCTGGCTTTAGAACTTTTTAAATGTGGACGCGTCAGACCACAGGACACTTTTCCACTCTGCGTCAGTCCATCTCAGATGAGCTCGGGCCCAGAGAAGCCGGCGGCGTTTCTGGGTGGTGTTGATATGTGGCTTCGCTTTGCATGGCAGAGTTTTAACCTGCACTTGTAGACGGAGCACGAACTGAGTTCACTGACAGTAGTTTTCCGAAGTGTTCCTGAGCCCATGTGGGAATATCCGTTACAGAATGATGTGGGTTTTTAATGCAGAGCCGCCTGAGAGGTCGAAGGTCACGGGCGTTCAATGAAATGAATTCAAACGAAAGCTGAAATCTAAACAGCTGAGATTTCACGCTGCGTTATTGGTGCCCTGTCCCAAACCGTATACTCGATCACTAAATAGTGTGTAAAATAGTGCATATCCCATTAGAAGTGCTCTCATTAGTGCAGTAGGTGAAGTGTGTGGTTTGGGATGTGGCATTAGCCAATGAAACGTGTTTAACAGCTGCACTGCTGTGCTGCAAGAGAAAGTTTGAGGCATTTCTTGATTAAGTAGCATTTATTGAGGTAAATTAATGCATTTATTAAGATGAGCTGTTGACTTCATATTCAGAGCTTTTTGTTTGAAACCTTTTCTGCGTTTAAGGTGCCTCACTGTAACTACAGATGCTTTTAAGGTGGAACAGAAAATTCAAATGAAAAGCTGATGAATAAGAAGCTGACTTCAGCTTTATATCTGTGTGTGAGTTAATTGTCTGAAACTCATCTAAAGTGTCCACGTATCCTTTCGTGTTTTTGTGGTCATTCTGGTTCGCTTTGTTGGTGTTTATCCACTTGCAGGGCTGTATCTGCAGTAACGGCGATGAGACGAGCTCTATCAGAGCACAGTTACGGCTCACCTACAAACATAGAGACGTGATCTTCTCAATGACACAAATAAATACTATGAATTAGCACTGAGCTTCTGGCCAGTCAGGTCCTCCCTCTCTCCCAACTCATGAGTAACTAGTGGAGTCTACACATATAGTATTTACACATATTTACACTTAAATACACTAATGCAGTACTGTCTATGGTGTATTAAAGTGCATGTGCACCATATGTATATAAATTAATATTTTATACACAGAGTAGAAGTTTATATGATTTTTACAAAGATTTCCCACAGCTAACACTGCTAGCCTCGACTCTCAGACAGTCTGTAGCACTGCCTCTGAAATGGAGTCAACTCTTATATTATTTCAGATTCAAGTCCAATCACTTCCACTGATGCCAATGACTCACCTCAGAAATGACACACTCCAAAATCCATTTTTAACACAATGCAGCAAGTTTTAAATAACAAAACCAGGCATTTTCGCTGATGGCCATAAAGGGGAATAATTGAGGTTTATAAAAAAATGGACAAACACAGCACAGATAGACGGACAGACAGAGTGGAAGTCTAAATCATTCTGTTCAGTTCCACAATGAGACCTTCTGGGAGCTGCTGTGGAGTTTAAAGCACTGCAGACTCTCAGCCGTATTCAACATCTGCACTGAAGGTGAGAGAGAGAGAGAGAGAGAGAGAGAGAGAGAGAAATGGAGATAGAGAGAGAGAGAGAGAGAGAGAGAGAGAGAGAGAGAGAGAAATGGAGATAGAGAGAGAGAGAGAGAGAGAGAGAGATGGATGAGAAAACGTATGCTTAACACTCACCACCAGGAGAATCTACCTCCTAGATAAACCTTCAACCAGCATGGATGGTCAAAAGCTAAACCAGCGTATGTTGTGTTTTGGAAGACCATGCATTAGTGACAAGCTAACCCAGAAGCAGACCAGCATAAACCGGCTTAGACCAGCATAAACCGGCTTAGACCAGCATAAACCGGCTTATACCAGCATAAACCGGCTTAGACCAGAATAAACCGGCTTAGACCAGCATAAACCGGCTTAGACCAGAATAAACCGGCTTAGACGAGCATAAACCGGCTTAGACCAACATAAACCGGCTTAGACCAGCATAGACCAGTAGGAACTAAAAAAATACTTCAGTCAGACTGAATGCCTAAAACTAGTTTCAACTAAACCAGATCAGGCTTTTAAGCTAAGAGGAACCTTTAGTCAGACTAAATGTGAAGTTGATCTAGAGCAAGATCAATCGCACAATTAATCTAAAGACTAAACCAGATCAAACCCAAAGTTAATCTAAAGACTAAACCAGATCAAACCCAAAGTTAATCTAAAGACTAAACCAGATCAAACCCAAAGCTAATCTAAAGACTAAGACAGATCAAACCCAAAGCTAATCTAAAGACTAAAACAGATCAATCCCAAAGCTAATCTAAAGACTAAAACAGATAAAACCCAAAGCTAATCTAAAGACTAAAACAGATAAAACCCAAAGCTAATCTAAAGACTAAAACAGATCAAACCCAAAGCTAATCTAAAGACTAAAACAGATCAATCCCAAAGCTAATCTAAAGACTAAAACAGATCAAACCCAAAGCTAATCTAAAGACTAAAACAGATCAAACCCAAAGCTAATCTAAAGACTAATACAGATAAAACCCAAAGCTAATCTAAAGACTAAAACAGATCAAACCCAAAGCTAATCTAAAGACTAAAACAGGTCAAAGCCAAAGCTAATCTAAAGACTAAAACAGATAAAACCCAAAGCTAATCTAAAGACTAATACAGATCAAACCCAAAGCTAATCTAAAGACTAAAACAGATAAAACCCAAAGCTAATCTAAAGACTAAAACAGATAAAACCCAAAGCTAATCTAAAGACTAATACAGATCAAACCCAAAGCTAATCTAAAGACTAAAACAGATCAAACCCAAAACTAATCTAAAGACTAAAACAGATCAAACCCAAAGCTAATCTAAAGACTAAACCAGATCAAACCCAAAGCTAATCTAAAGACTAAAACAGAACAAACCCAAAGCTAATCTAAAGACTAAAACAGATCAAACCCAAAGCGAATCTAAAGACTAATACAGATCAAACCCAAAGCGAATCTAAAGACTAAAACAGATCAAACCCAAAGCTAATCTAAAGACTAAAACAGATCAAACCCAAAGCTAATCTAAAGACTAAAACAGATCAAACCCAAAGCTATTCTAAAGACTAAAACAGATCAAACCCAAAGCTAATCTAAAGACTAAAACAGAACAAACCCAAAGCTAATCTAAAGACTAAAACAGATCAAACCCAAAACTAATCTAAAGACTAAAACAGATAAAACCCAAAGCTAATCTAAAGACTAAAACAGATCAAACCCAAAGCTATTCTAAAGACTAAAACAGATCAAACCCAAAGCTAATCTAAAGACTAAAACAGAACAAACCCAAAGCTAATCTAAAGACTAAAACAGATCAAACCCAAAGCTAATCTAAAGACTAAAACAGATCAAACCCAAAGCTAATCTAAAGACTAAAACAGATCAAACCCAAAGTTAATCTAAAGACTAATACAGATCAAACGCAAAACTAATCTAAAGACTAAAACAGATCAAACCCAAAGCTAATCTAAAGACTAAAACAGATCAAACCCAAAGCTAATCTAAAGACTAAAACAGAACAAACCCAAAGCTAATCTAAAGACTAAAACAGATCAAACCCAAAGCTAATCTAAAGACTAAAACAGATCAAACCCAAAGCTAATCTAAAGACTAAAACAAATAAAACCCAAAGCTAATCTAAAGACTGAACCAGATCAAACCCAAAGCCAATCTAAAGACTAAACCAGATCAAACCCAAAGCTAATCTAAAGACTAAAACAGATCAAACCCAAAGCCAATCTAAAGACTAAAACAAATCAAACCCAAAGCTAATCTAAAGATTTATACAGATCAAACACAAAGCTAATCTAAAGACTAATACAGATCAAACCCAAAGCTAATCTAAAGACTAAAACAGATCAAACCCAAATCTAATCTAAAGACTAAAACAAATAAAACCCAAAGCTAATCTAAAGACTAAAACAGATCAAACCCAAAGGTAATCTAAAGACTAAAACAGATCAAACCCAAAGCTAATCTAAAGACTAAAACAAATAAAACCCAAAGCTAATCTAAAGACTAAAACAAATAAAACCCAAAGCTACTCTAAACACTAAGACAGATCAAACCCAAAGCTAATCTAAAGACTAAAACAGATCAAACCCAAAGCTAATCTAAAGACTAAAACAGATAAAACCCAAAGCTAATCTAAACACTAAGACAGATCAAACCCAAAGCTAATCTAAAGACTAAAACAGATCAAACCCAAAGCTAATCTAAAAACTAAAACAGATCAAACCCAAAGCTAATCTAAAGACTAAAACAGATAAAACCCAAAGCTAATCTAAAGACTAATACAGATCAAACCCAAAGCTAATCTAAAGACTAAAACAGATCAAACCCAAAGCTAATCTAAAGACTAAAACAGATCAAACCCAAAGCTATTCTAAAGACTAAAACAGATCAAACCCAAAGCTAATCTAAAGACTAAAACAGAACAAACCCAAAGCTAATCTAAAGACTAAAACAGATCAAACCCAAAACTAATCTAAAGACTAAAACAGATCAAACCCAAAGCTAATCTAAAGACTAAAACAGATCAAACCCAAAGCTAATCTACAGACTAAAACAGATCAAACCCAAAGCTAATCTAAAGACTAAACCAGATAAAACCCAAAGCTAATCTAAAGACTAAAACAGATCAAACCCAAAGCTAATCTAAAGACTAAAACAGATAAAACCCAAAGCTAATCTAAAGACTAATACAGATCAAACCCAAAGCTAATCTAAAGACTAAACCAGATCAAACCCAAAGCTAATCTAAAGACTAAAACAGATCAAACCCAAAGCTAATCTAAAGACTAAAACAAATCAAACCCAAAGCTAATCTAAAGACCAAAACAGATCAAACCCAAAGCTAATCTAAAGACTAAACCAGATCAAACCCAAAGCTAATCTAAAGACTAAAACAAATCAAACCCAAAGCTAATCTAAAGATTAAAACAGATCAAACCCAAAGCTAATCTAAAGACTAAAACAGGTTAAAGCCAAAGCTAATCTAAAGACTAAAACAGATCAAACCCAAAGCTAATCTAAAGATTAAAACAGATCAAACCCAAAGCTAATCTAAAGACTAAAACAGATCAAACCCAAAGCTAATCTAAAGACTAAAACAAATCAAACCCAAAGCTAATCTAAAGATTAAAACAGATCAAACCCAAAGCTAATCTAAAGACTAAAACAAATCAAACCCAAAGCTAATCTAAAGACTAATACAGATCAAACCCAAAGCTAATCTAAAGACTAAAACAGATCAAACCCAAAGCTAATCTAAAGACTAAAACAAATCAAACCCAAAGCTAATCTAAAGATTAAAACAGATCAAACCCAAAGCTAATCTAAAGACTAAAACAGATAAAACCCAAAGCTAATCTAAAGACTAATACAGATCAAACCCAAAGCTAATCTAAAGACTAAACCAGATCAAACCCAAAGCTAATCTAAAGACTAAAACAGATCAAACCCAAAGCTAATCTAAAGACTAAAACAAATCAAACCCAAAGCTATTCTAAAGATTAAAACAGATCAAACCCAAAGCTAATCTAAAGACTAAAACAGGTCAAAGCCAAAGCTAATCTAAAGACTAAAACAGATCAAACCCAAAGCTAATCTAAAGATTAAAACAGATCAAACCCAAAGCTAATCTAAAGACTAAAACAGATCAAACCCAAAGCTAATCTAAAGACTAAAACAAATCAAACCCAAAGCTAATCTAAAGATTAAAACAGATCAAACCCAAAGCTAATCTAAAGATTTAAACAGATCAAACACAAAGCTAATCTAAAGACTAATACAGATCAAACCCAAAGCTAATCTAAAGACTAAAACAGATCAAACCCAAATCTAATCTAAAGACTAAAACAAATAAACCCAAAGCTAATCTAAAGACTAAAACAGATCAAGCCCAAAGGTAATCTAAAGACTAAAACAGATCAAACCCAAAGCTAATCTAAAGACTAAAACAGATCAAACCCAAAGCTAATCTAAAGACTAAAACAAATAAAACCCAAAGCTAATCTAAAGACTAAAACAGATCAAACCCAAAGCTAATCTAAAGACTAAAACAGATCAAACCCAAAGCTAATCTAAAGACTAAAACAGATCAAACCCAAATCTAATCTAAAGACTAAAACAGATCAAACCCAAAGCTAATCTAAAGACTAAAACAGATCAAACCCAAAGCTAATCTAAAGACTAAAACAGATCAAACCCAAAGCTAATCTAAAGACTAAAACAGATCAAATCCAAAGCTAATCTAAAGACTAAAACAGATCAAACCCAAAGCTAATCTAAAGCCTAAAACAGATCAAACCCAAAGCTACTCTAAAGACTAAAACAGATCAAACCCAAAGCTAATCTAAAGACTAATACAGATCAAACCCAAAGCTAATCTAAAGACTAAAACAGATCAAACCCAAAGCTAATCTAAAGACTAATACAGATCAAACCCAAAGCTAAACTAAAGACTAAACCAGATCAAACCCAAAGCTAATCTAAAGACTAAAACAGATCAAACCCAAAGCTAATCTAAAGACTAAAACAAATCAAACCCAAAGCTAATCTAAAGACTAAAACAGATCAAACCCAAAGCTAATCTAAAGACTAAAACAAATCAAACCCAAAGCTAATCTAAAGATTAAAACAGATCAAACCCAAAGCTAATCTAAAGATTTATACAGATCAAACACAAAGCTAATCTAAAGACTAATACAGATCAAACCCAAAGCTAATCTAAAGACTAAAACAGATCAAACCCAAATCTAATCTAAAGACTAAAACAAATAAAACCCAAAGCTAATCTAAAGACTAAAACAGATCAAGCCCAAAGGTAATCTAAAGACTAAAACAGATCAAACCCAAAGCTAATCTAAAGACTAAAACAGATCAAACCCAAAGCTAATCTAAAGAGTAAAACAAATAAAACCCAAAGCTAATCTAAAGACTAAAACAGATCAAACCCAAAGCTAATCTAAAGACTAAAACAGATCAAACCCAAATCTAATCTAAAGACTAAAACAGATCAAACCCAAAGCTAATCTAAAGACTAAAACAGATCAAACCCAAAGCTAATCTAAAGACTAAAACAGATCAAACCCAAAGCTAATCTAAAGACTAAAACAGATCAAATCCAAAGCTAATCTAAAGACTAAAACAGATCAAACCCAAAGCTAATCTAAAGCCTAAAACAGATCAAACCCAAAGCTACTCTAAAGACTAAAACAGATCAAACCCAAAGCTAATCTAAAGACTAATACAGATCAAACCCAAAGCTAATCTAGAGACTAAACCAGATCAAACCCAAAGCGAATCTAAAGACTAAACCAGATCAAACCCAAAGCTAATCTAAAGACTAATACAGATCAAACCCAAAGCTAATCTAAAGACTAAAACAGATCAAACCCAAAGCTAATCTAAAGACTAAAACAAATAAAACCCAAAGCTACTCTAAACACTAAGACAGATCAAACCCAAAGCTAATCTAAAGACTAAAACAGATCAAACCCAAAGCTAATCTAAAGACTAAAACAGATAAAACCCAAAGCTAATCTAAACACTAAGACAGATCAAACCCAAAGCTAATCTAAAGACTAAAACAGATCAAACCCAAAGCTAATCTAAAAACTAAAACAGATCAAACCCAAAGCTAATCTAAAGACTAAAACAGATAAAACCCAAAGCTAATCTAAAGACTAATACAGATCAAACCCAAAGCTAATCTAAAGACTAATACAGATCAAACCCAAAGCTAATTTAAAGACTAAAACAGATCAAACCCAAAGATAATCTAAAGATTAAACCAGATAAAACCCAAAGCTAATCTAAAGACTAAAACAGATCAAACCCAAAGCTAATCTAAAGACTAATACAGATCAAACCCAAAGCTAATCTAAAGACTAAAACAGATCAAACCCAAAGCTAATCTAAAGACTAATACAGATCAAACCCAAAGCTAATCTAAAGACTAAAACAGATCAAACCCAAAGCTAATCTAAAGACTAAAACAGATCAAACCCAAAGCTAATCTACAGACTAAAACAGATCAAACCCAAAGCTAATCTAAAGACTAAACCAGATAAAACCCAAAGCTAATCTAAAGACTAAAACAGATCAAACCCAAAGCTAATCTAAAGACTAAAACAGATAAAACCCAAAGCTAATCTAAAGACTAATACAGATCAAACCCAAAGCTAATCTAAAGACTAAACCAGATCAAACCCAAAGCTAATCTAAAGACTAAAACAGATCAAACCCAAAGCTAATCTAAAGACTAAAACAAATCAAACCCAAAGCTAATCTAAAGACCAAAACAGATCAAACCCAAAGCTAATCTAAAGACTAAAACAAATCAAACCCAAAGCTAATCTAAAGATTAAAACAGATCAAACCCAAAGCTAATCTAAAGACTAAAACAGATAAAACCCAAAGCTAATCTAAAGACTAATACAGATCAAACCCAAAGCTAATCTAAAGACTAAACCAGATCAAACCCAAAGCTAATCTAAAGACTAAAACAAATCAAACCCAAAGCTAATCTAAAGATTAAAACAGATCAAACTCAAAGCTAATCTAAAGACTAAAACAGGTCAAAGCCAAAGCTAATCTAAAGACTAAAACAGATCAAACCCAAAGCTAATCTAAAGATTAAAACAGATCAAACCCAAAGCTAATCTAAAGACTAAAACAGATCAAACCCAAAGCTAATCTAAAGACTAAAACAAATCAAACCCAAAGCTAATCTAAAGATTAAAACAGATCAAACCCAAAGCTAATCTAAAGACTAAAACAAATCAAACCCAAAGCTAATCTAAAGACTAATACAGATCAAACCCAAAGCTAATCTAAAGACTAAAACAGATCAAACCCAAAGCTAATCTAAAGACTAAAACAAATCAAACCCAAAGCTAATCTAAAGATTAAAACAGATCAAACCCAAAGCTAATCTAAAGACTAAAACAGATAAAACCCAAAGCTAATCTAAAGACTAATACAGATCAAACCCAAAGCTAATCTAAAGACTAAACCAGATCAAACCCAAAGCTAATCTAAAGACTAAAACAGATCAAACCCAAAGCTAATCTAAAGACTAAAACAAATCAAACCCAAAGCTATTCTAAAGATTAAAACAGATCAAACCCAAAGCTAATCTAAAGACTAAAACAGGTCAAAGCCAAAGCTAATCTAAAGACTAAAACAGATCAAACCCAAAGCTAATCTAAAGATTAAAACAGATCAAACCCAAAGCTAATCTAAAGACTAAAACAGATCAAACCCAAAGCTAATCTAAAGACTAAAACAAATCAAACCCAAAGCTAATCTAAAGATTAAAACAGATCAAACCCAAAGCTAATCTAAAGATTTAAACAGATCAAACACAAAGCTAATCTAAAGACTAATACAGATCAAACCCAAAGCTATTCTAAAGACTAAAACAGATCAAACCCAAATCTAATCTAAAGACTAAAACAAATAAAACCCAAAGCTAATCTAAAGACTAAAACAGATCAAGCCCAAAGGTAATCTAAAGACTAAAACAGATCAAACCCAAAGCTAATCTAAAGACTAAAACAGATCAAACCCAAAGCTAATCTAAAGACTAAAACAAATAAAACCCAAAGCTAATCTAAAGACTAAAACAGATCAAACCCAAAGCTAATCTAAAGACTAAAACAGATCAAACCCAAATCTAATCTAAAGACTAAAACAGATCAAACCCAAAGCTAATCTACAGACTAAAACAGATCAAACCCAAAGCTAATCTAAAGACTAAAACAGATCAAATCCAAAGCTAATCTAAAGACTAAAACAGATCAAACCCAAAGCTAATCTAAAGCCTAAAACAGATCAAACCCAAAGCTACTCTAAAGACTAAAACAGATCAAACCCAAAGCTAATCTAAAGACTAATACAGATCAAACCCAAAGCTAATCTAGAGACTAAACCAGATCAAACCCAAAGCGAATCTAAAGACTAAACCAGATCAAACCCAAAGCTAATCTAAAGACTAATACAGATCAAACCCAAAGCTACTCTAAAGACTAAAACAAATAAAACCCAAAGCTACTCTAAACACTAAGACAGATCAAACCCAAAGCTAATCTAAAGACTAAAACAGATCAAACCCAAAGCTAATCTAAAGACTAAAACAGATCAAACCCAAAGCTAATCTAAAGACTAAAACAGATAAAACCCAAAGCTAATCTAAACACTAAGACAGATCAAACCCAAAGCTAATCTAAAGACTAAAACAGATCAAACCCAAAGCTAATCTAAAGACTAAAACAGATCAAACCCAAAGCTAATCTAAAGACTAAAACAGATAAAACCCAAAGCTAATCTAAAGACTAATACAGATCAAACCCAAAGCTAATCTAAAGACTAATACAGATCAAACCCAAAGCTAATCTAAAGACTAAAACAGATCAAACCCAAAGCTAATCTAAAGACTAAACCAGATAAAACCCAAAGCTAATCTAAAGACTAAAACAGATCAAACCCAAAGCTAATCTAAAGACTAATACAGATCAAACCCAAAGCTAATCTAAAGACTAAAACAGATCAAACCCAAAGCTAATCTAAAGACTAAAACAGATCAAACCCAAAGCTAATCTACAGACTAAAACAGATCAAACCCAAAGCTAATCTAAAGACTAAACCAGATATAACCCAAAGCTAATCTAAAGACTAAAACAGATCAAACCCAAAGCTAATCTAAAGACTAAAACAGATAAAACCCAAAGCTAATCTAAAGACTAATACAGATCAAACCCAAAGCTAATCTAAAGACTAAACCAGATCAAACCCAAAGCTAATCTAAAGACTAAAACAGATCAAACCCAAAGCTAATCTAAAGACTAAAACAAATCAAACCCAAAGCTAATCTAAAGACTAAAACAGATCAAACCCAAAGCTAATCTAAAGACTAAAACAAATCAAACCCAAAGCTAATCTAAAGATTAAAACAGATCAAACCCAAAGCTAATCTAAAGACTAAAACAGATAAAACCCAAAGCTAATCTAAAGACTAATACAGATCAAACCCAAAGCTAATCTAAAGACTAAACCAGATCAAACCCAAAGCTAATCTAAAGACTAAAACAGATCAAACCCAAAGCTAATCTAAAGACTAAAACAAATCAAACCCAAAGCTAATCTAAAGATTAAAACAGATCAAACCCAAAGCTAATCTAAAGACTAAAACAGGTCAAAGCCAAAGCTAATCTAAAGACTAAAACAGATCAAACCCAAAGCTAATCTAAAGATTAAAACAGATCAAACCCAAAGCTAATCTAAAGACTAAAACAGATCAAACCCAAAGCTAATCTAAAGACTAAAACAAATCAAACCCAAAGCTAATCTAAAGATTAAAACAGATCAAACCCAAAGCTAATCTAAAGACTAAAACAAATCAAACCCAAAGCTAATCTAAAGATTAAAACAAATCAAACCCAAAGCTAATCTAAAGACTAAAACAGATCAAACCCAAATCTAATCTAAAGACTAAAACAGATCAAACCCAAAGCTAATCTAAAGACTAAAACAGATAAAACCCAAAGCTAATCTAAAGCCTAAAACAGATCAAACCCAAAGCTACTCTAAAGACTAAAACAGATCAAACCCAAAGCTAATCTAAAGATTAAAACAGATAAAACCCAAAGCTAATCTAAAGACTAAAACAGATCAAACCCAAAGCTAATCTAAAGACTAAACCAGATAAAACCCAAAGCTAATCTAAAGACTAAATTAGCGAGGGGTGTTCAGCTTTTCACAAATAATTTAAGGGATTATAAAATGATACATTGATCATATAATCTGCAGTTTGAGGTTGGACCAAGGCCTAACTCAGGTCTAACCCTAACATCTCCAGCCAGTCCTTCTACTGGTCTTCATTAGAATGCAGTCCCTCTCCACACAGACTTGTTTGCAAATGGATGTCAAATTCCCACCCGAGTCCTGCTGAAGGAGCAATTCTCATAAAGCAGAAGAGAGAATAAGGGGATGAAAAGAGATTTCAGGACGTTTCATCAGATGGGCTGCTCAGGGGTCAGGGCCACGCTGGGCGCTCATTATGAATCAGAATGGCTGGATGCTGCACTCCTCCTCCGCTGTCACTCAGCCCTTCACTTCTTACAGTGTCATACTATCATTCCGGAGGGTTGAATTGGCCTAATGATGGGACGGAGCAGGAGAACAGAACAGACAGCTCCCCCAACACCCCAACACACACACCCCTCCAGGCATCAGCTACACTGACACTACAGGAGCTCACTGAGAGCAGCACCATCATTAAATAATCAATGCACATTTAATAAGGGCTTCACTTACAGCACTACAGTACTGCAACAGATAGATAGATAGATAGATAGATAGATAGATAGATAGATAGATAGATAGATAGATAGATAGATAGATAGATAGATAGATAACTGATAAAGTGATAGATCGATCAATCACCTGGCAGACTGATAAATAGACAAATAGATAGACTGACTGATAAATTGATTAATAAATCACTTGATGGATAGATTGACTGATCTACAAGTGGATAGATAGATAGATAGATAGATAGATAGATAGATAGATAGATAGATAGATAGATTTGCATTTATATGTAATAAACATATTTATACATGCACAGTACTCAGAGCTGACAGGATGATGTACAGTGTACAGTACTAACAGTAATAACAGTAATAACAGTGATACAGTAATAACAGTAATATGTGCTGTTATTGTTATTGAATCGGTGCTGTTTTGCTGTACAGACTCACGCAGAGCTGTTTATCTCCCCTGATCTGCTCTATCAGCTGTAATATGTACAGGGCACTGTGCTCTACAGACAGAGCTGCTCTCAGAATGGTTCTGTCACTAGAACAGATCAGCACCGGGTTCTCTCATTCAGTGCCGTTACGCCGGAGCCCAGCTGGGTACAGTGTGTGTCACCATGGCAATAATTTCTGGAGCTCACAGGGGAAGCTGTGAGTTTCACACGTACATTCTGCCTCGCTCGCCCGGCTGTGCTCTCTCTTCTCTGACTAACGCAGAGCGAGAACGCTCAGCAGAACCTGATTAAAACACTCGGACTAGCTCTCCCAGGAGGGGGAGAAAAGGGTGTAGGGTGAGGGGACGGTGTTTCCCCCAGTAAATCCCACCATAATTCTACAGCCAGAGTGACGGAGTAAAAGGGCTGGAACGGTCCAGAAGCAGAAGGGACGGTCAGAAACAGACATTCGAGCAGCCACAGCGTCCGGAAGCCCAGCGTCACAGAGAACTGCGCACGCTTCTCAGACCATCCTCACACCAGCATGCAGAACCACTCAGCACCACACATCCTCGCTCAGATTCTCCTCTACCTTCCCGTCCCACACCTCCTCATCTCCCGCAGATGGACGGATGGAGGAACGCTGGGGAATCCTGCATCCAGAGGAGAAGAACCGGAGCAATCTGCAACCTGCTGTACTGAGGAAAACCCAGAGGGGGGAGGCGGCGGTGGGAAGGGGGGTAGTGGGGGGAGAAAAGCACTTACCTTATGGTCTGCATCTCCTGGTCACAAGCCTGGATGGATGAGGAGAAAAGAAGAAGAAAAACAGAAAGGAGTGAAACAGGCAGCACTGCTCTCTCACTGCTACTGATAGACCCTCACTGCACACTGCAACACTCACTCTACCTCTCTCTACCACTCTCTCGCTCTCTCTCAGCGTCTCTGCTCCCTCCCCATCTCTCTCTGTCTCTCTCAACACACATACACTCTCACTCCATCTCTTCTCTATCTTTCTAAGACTATACTGTCCTCTCTCTCTCTCTCTCCCTCTCTGTCTCTACTCCCTCCCCATCTTTATCACTCTTCTTTATCTCTCTGTCTTGCTCTCCCTCGCTCCCTCTCTTCTCTATTTCTCTGTCTCTACTCCCTCACCTTCCCTATCCCTTTCTTTTCCCTCTCTTCCTTTTCTCTCTCTCACTCCCCCCTCATTTCTCTCTTTCTTTCTCTCTCTCTCTACTAACCCTAACTCAGCTATATATCTCCCTTCTTTATCTCTATCTCTTCTCTATTTCTCTCTCTCTCTCTAAGACTCTCCTGCCTTCTCTCTCTCTCTCTCTCTCCCTCTCTCTCTCTCGTTGTCTCTACTCCCTTCCCTATCTTTATCGCTCTTCTTTATCTCTATCTCTGTCTTGCTCTCCCTCGCTCCCTCTCTTCTCTATTTCTGTCTTTACTGCCTTGCCTTCCCTATCCCTTTCTTTTCCCTCTCTTCCTTTTCTCACTCCTCTCTCTCTCTCGCTCTCTCCTTTCTCTCTCACTGTTTCTACTGTCTTCCCCTTTTTCTCTCTTGATGTCCTATCTCTTTCTTTTTTTTCTTCCTGTCCTCCTTTTTTCTGTCTTCTTTCTCTCCCCTCCCCATCTCTCTCTCTCTCTCCCTCTCTCTCTCCCTCTCTCTCTCTCTCTCTCTCTCTCTCTCTCCCTCTCTCTCTTTCTCTCCCTCTCTCTCTCTCTCTCTCCCTTTCTCTTTCTCTCTCTCTCTCGCCCTCTCTCTCTCTCTCTCTCTCTCTCTCTCTCTCTCTGTCTCTCTCTGTCTCTCTCTCTCTCTCTCTCTCTCTCTCTCTGTCTCTCTCTCTCTCCCTCTCTCTCTCTCTCTCTCTCTCTCCCTCTCTCTCTTTCTCTCCCTCTCTCTCTCTCTCTCCCTTTCTCTTTCTCTCTCTCTCTCGCCCTCTCTCTCTCTCTCTCTCTCTGTCTCTCTCTCTCTCTCTCTCTCTCTCTCTGTCTCTCTCTCTCTCTGTCTCTCTCTCTCTCTCTCTCTCTCTCTGTCTCTCTCTCTCTCTTACTCTAGTTAAACTTCCTTTATCTTTCTTTCTTAATTCTGAAAGATTCAAATGAAAGCAGAAATCTTTGTCACCGCCACACACACACTCACACACACACACTCACACACACACACTCATACACACACACTCACACACACACACACTCACACACACACACTTACAAAACACACACACTTACAAAACACACACACACACAAGCACAGACACACACACATGCACATTCTCTCACAGACACACACACACACACTTACACAAACACACACTTACTTAACACACACACACATACACACACACTTACAAAACACACATACACACCCAAACACAGACACACACACACGCATACCCAAACACACACACACTTACACAAACACACACTTACAAAACACACACAAACACACACACACACTTAAAAAACACACATACACACACAAACACACACTTACAAAACACACACAAAAACACACACACACACACACACACACACTTACACAAACACACACTTACAAAACACACACAAAAACACACACACATACTTACGCAAACACACACTTATACAAACACACACACAGACACACACACTCACACAAACACACACACTGCACAAACACACACACACACACACACACACTTACACAAACACACACACACACAAACAGACACTTCCATACACACACAAAAACACACAGTTATACAAACACACAAAAACACACAGTTATACACACAAACACACACAGACACACACACACTCACACACACTTACAAAACACACACACAAACACAGAC
>NC_051214.1:51330765-51333265 GCF_015220715.1 Pygocentrus nattereri
GGTCTCACTTTATTTGGATAGTCCACTATACTCCCCTATAGATCATCTACACACCTGTTGAAGCTCAGCTGATTCTAAACAGTGGTGGGGTTAGTGTGAGGGTGGGGTTTAGATTTGGACTGATATTAAGATTAGGGTTAGGATTAGAACCAGGTTTACAGTTAAAGAATATTATGCTTATTTTCGTAGATATAATAATAATAATAATAATAAGAAGAAGAAGAAGGAGAATAAGAAAAAGAAGAAGCAGCAGCATTTTTCAAATGTAAAAATGATATTGTAGTGAGTAAAATCATTATAAATCTCTTCTAAATATCTAATGTTTCTTATCAGTTAGTTATAGGAAAGGGATTGTCTAACATTTTTAACCATTTTATTTATTTCATTAACAAATCATTTCATTTGTTTCAACAAAAACAACATATTACACATTAAACACAAAGTTCAGAGATCGGACCTAATCTTGTGTTTTTAATCTCTAATATTCTGTATTCAGGTGAGATGATTTTACTTCATGAGATGTATTTTTCTTTTGCAGTGTTTATTTGTAGAATGTCTTTCATCCACTAAATGCAGCTCAGAGTGCTTTACAAAGAAAAAGTAAATAAAAATTGAGCAAAAAAGTTAAAAGTAAAAAGAATACAAGCAGTAAAATACTGAACAGGAACGCTTGAATAAAAACAAACTGGCGATAAGGCTATAATAATTCACAGAGCTGCGTGTTGTGCGTGTGAGCTGAGAGAGCTGTAAAGTTCTGGAGCAGAAGCGCTGAAATGATCCTGAGAGCGACAGAAACGCTGCTGCGTTTGGATCTCACAGTCTGACGTTCATCACTCGTCTGTGCTGTTAATGTGTTCAATCTGACTATAGTCTGCAAACAGGCTCAGTCCAGCCTCAGCTCCATCTTCAGCTCCAGCCTCAGCTCCATCTTCAGCTCCAGCCTCAGCTCCATCTTCAGCTCCAGCCTCAGCTCCACCTTCAGCTCCAGCTTCACCCAGAGAGCCCCAGAGGAACTTCAGAGAACTCTGAATCAAAGCGTGTGACCCCCAGCAGAACTAATGAGGCAAAATCATGTAAAGTGAGGAGCTGGCAGGTCATCAGGCGGATTGTTTTTGAGAGTTATGGCTCTAATTAGGCCGTCTATCGATGGCAGCTCGCTCTGTCTCTGCTGTTGGAATCATTTCCAGGTCAGTGCCTCCTGCTGGCGCATTGATCACAGATAAAACACAGAGCCTGATTTCTGAGAGCGACTAGATTCAGCTCCAGAGCTGAGAGCAGCAGCCTGCAGGTCCGCTGGACTGTATTTACTGCCCACAGGACATGGTGGAGTCTGACAGTCCGACAGCACGGCGTGAATCGGTTTCATTTAATCCTGGAGAGAAACAAAGAAAAGTTACACCATAGAAATTATTCAGAAATTTCATTTAACAGGACAATAATCTACATGTTATATTCTGTTAACTTTCAAGAAGTTCTGTGGCAGCCACACACTTAAACAGATGGTTCTTCAAGGGTTCTTTAGTACAGAAAATGGATCTATATAGAACCATGAACATTAAAGAACTCTTTGCATGATTTTGCATGAAGGCTTCTCCAGCTTGATGGAGAATGTACTGTAGATGGTTCAATATGGAACCTTTATGTAAAGGGTTCTACATAGCACCAAAAAGGCTTTTGCTATTGTAACAAGCCTGACGTAACAATAAAAGAACCCTTTGGGGTGCTATATAGAAACATTTTCTTTACTAAAGAACCCCTGAAGAACCACAATTTTCAAGGGTTTAAAGGGCCCAAAATATGTTCTTTGAGTGATGCTAATGGGGAATCGCTTTGCTTCCCTAAAGAACCTTCCAAAGTGTGGTTCACATTACACTACACTAGTAATGCGGAGCGATGATGAGGCGGACGCACGTGTGGAGACAAGCGAGATTTATTGAGTGCAAATCCTTTTTATTTATTTTTTTTTAACCTGTCATGTCTGGCAGTTTTTGTAATCGGAATCATAATCCGAATGCACTGATGTACCAAACATATTTGGTTTCACAAGAAAAGCTCTATAGGTTACTAAAGCCTATTCTTGTTAAAGTTTGTGTTTTATTTCTTTGGCCAGGCCTGACAGGCAATAAAGGAGAGAAAAAAGAGGACAGGAAAGAAAGAGAAGAAGGGAGGAAAAAAAAGAAAGAAGAAAATAATAATAATAATAATAATAATAATAATAAATCATAATAATAATAATAATAATAAATAAATAAATAAAATAAAAGAAACAAAAAAGAAAGAAAGAGAAAAAATAAATAAAATAAGTAAATAAACAGACAACTAAATAAACAAAAAAAAGGGAGGAAAAAAAATTATATAGATATACATACATACACATATTCACATATTTATACATATGCATATACACATATACACCCACATAGAGCCAGAGGCAATGAGCAGCCCACCCCCCCGGCAGGCCAGCATCCCCAGCATGAGCCGAGCATGTGGCCCCCGAGGC
>NC_051214.1:51338265-51360765 GCF_015220715.1 Pygocentrus nattereri
TTCCACTAAGAGCTGCACAATACCAGCGAAATATCAGAAATGTGATTAGATTTCTACAAATTACAGTCATGACACACAGTGAGTGTATTTACATACATTTAATAATCCAATTAAAATCTGATTTCTGCAGTTTTCTGATTATTAAGTGGTCGTGTAAACAGCACACTGATTTCTTACATCAGATTAAGGGCTATTAATTTATAGACACAATCTGATTTTCTGCAGTTATCAGATTATTAAGTGTAAACACACTGAACCAGTTACTGACACAATCTGATTTACTGCAGTTATCAGATTATTAAGTGTAAACACACTGAACCAGTTACTGACACAATCTGATTTTCTGCAGTTATCAGATTATTAAGTGTAAACACACTGAACCAGTTACTGACCCAGTCTGATTTACTGCAGTTGTCAGATTATTAAGTGTAAACACACTGAACCAGTTACTGACACAGTCTGATTTACTGCAGTTATCAGATTATTAAGTGTAAACACGCTGAACCAGTTACTGACACAATCTGATTTACTGCAGTTATCAGATTATTAAGTGTAAACACACTGAACCAGTTACTGACACAGTCTGATTTACTGCAGTTATCAGATTATTAAGTGTAAACACACTGAACCAGTTACTGACACAATCTGATTTACTGCAGTTATCAGATTATTAAGTGTAAACACACTGAACCAGTTACTGACACAATCTGATTTACTGCAGTTATCAGATTATTAAGTGTAAACACACTGAACCAGTTACTGACACAGTCTGATTTACTGCAGTTATCAGATTATTAAGTGTAAACACACTGAACCAGTTACTGACACAATCTGATTTACTGCAGTTATCAGATTATTAAGTGTAAACACACTGAACCAGTTACTGACCCAGTCTGATTTTCTGCAGTTGTCAGATTATTAAGTGTAAACACACTGAACCAGTTACTGACACAATCTGATTTTCTGCAGTTATCAGATTATTAAGTGTAAACACACTGAACCAGTTACTGACCCAGTCTGATTTTCTGCAGTTGTCAGATTATTAAGTGTAAACACACTGAACCAGTTACTGACACAGTCTGATTTACTGCAGTTATCAGATTATTAAGTGTAAACACACTGAACCAGTTACTGACACAGTCTGATTTACTGCAGTTATCAGATTATTAAGTGTAAACACACTGAACCAGTTACTGACACAGTCTGATTTACTGCAGTTATCAGATTATTAAGTGTAAACACACTGAACCAGTTACTGACACAATCTGATTTTCTGCAGTTATCAGATTATTAAGTGTAAACACACTGAACCAGTTACTGACCCAGTCTGATTTTCTGCAGTTGTCAGATTATTAAGTGTAAACACACTGAACCAGTTACTGACACAGTCTGATTTTCTGCAGTTATCAGATTATTAAGTGTAAACACACTGAACCAGTTACTGACACAATCTGATTTTCTGCAGTTATCAGATTATTAAGTGTAAACACACTGAACCAGTTACTGACACAGTCTGATTTACTGTAGTTATCAGATTACTAAGTGTAAACACACTGAACCAGTTACTGACACAATCTGATTTACTGCAGTTATCAGATTATTAAGTGTAAACACACTGAACCAGTTACTGACACAGTCTGATTTACTGTAGTTATCAGATTACTAAGTGTAAACACACTGAACCAGTTACTGACACAGTCTGATTTACTGCAGTTATCAGATTATTAAGTGTAAACACACTGAACCAGTTACTGACACAATCTGATTTACTGCAGTTATCAGATTATTAAGTGTAAACACAATGAACCAATTACTGACACAGTCTGATTTACTGCAGTTATCAGATTATTAAGTGTAAACACACTGAACCAGTTACTGACACAGTCTGATTTACTGCAGTTATCAGATTACTAAGTGTAAACACACTGAACCAGTTACTGACACAGTCTGATTTTCTGCAGTTATCAGATTATTAAGTGTAAACACACTGAACCAGTTACTGACACAGTCTGATTTACTGCAGTTATCAGATTATTAAGTGTAAACACACTGAACCAGTTACTGACCCAGTCTGATTTTCTGCAGTTATCAGATTATTAAGTGTAAACACACTGAACCAGTTACTGACACAGTCTGATTTACTGCAGTTATCAGATTACTAAGTGTAAACACACTGAACCAGTTACTGACACAATCTGATTTACTGCAGTTATCAGATTACTAAGTGTAAACACACTGAACCAGTTACTGACACAGTCTGATTTACTGCAGTTATCAGATTATTAAGTGTAAACACACTGAACCAGTTACTGACACAGTCTGATTTACTGTAGTTATCAGATTATTAAGTGTAAACACACTGAACCAGTTACTGACACAGTCTGATTTACTGCAGTTATCAGATTACTAAGTGTAAACACACTGAACCAGTTACTGACACAATCTGATTTACTGCAGTTATCAGATTACTAAGTGTAAACACACTGAACCAGTTACTGACACAATCTGATTTACTGCAGTTATCAGATTATTAAGTGTAAACACACTGAACCAGTTACTGACACAATCTGATTTACTGCAGTTATCAGATTATTAAGTGTAAACACACTGAACCAGTTACTGACACAGTCTGATTTACTGCAGTTATCAGATTATTAAGTGTAAACACACTGAACCAGTTACTAACACAGTCTGATTTTCTGCAGTTATCAGATTATTAAGTGTAAACACACTGAACCAGTTACTGACACAATCTGATTTACTGCAGTTATCAGATTACTAAGTGTAAACACACTGAACCAGTTACTGACACAATCTGATTTACTGCAGTTATCAGATTATTAAGTGTAAACACACTGAACCAGTTACTGACACAATCTGATTTACTGCAGTTATCAGATTATTAAGTGTAAACACACTGAACCAGTTACTGACACAGTCTGATTTACTGCAGTTATCAGATTATTAAGTGTAAACACACTGAACCAGTTACTAACACAGTCTGATTTTCTGCAGTTATCAGATTATTAAGTGTAAACACACTGAACCAGTTACTGACACAATCTGATTTACTGCAGTTATCAGATTACTAAGTGTAAACACACTGAACCAGTTACTGACACAATCTGATTTACTGCAGTTATCAGATTATTAAGTGTAAACACACTGAACCAGTTACTGACACAGTCTGATTTACTGCAGTTATCAGATTATTAAGTGTAAACACACTGAACCAGTTACTAACACAGTCTGATTTTCTGCAGTTATCAGATTATTAAGTGTAAACACACTGAACCAGTTACTGACACAATCTGATTTACTGCAGTTATCAGATTACTAAGTGTAAACACACTGAACCAGTTACTGACACAGTCTGATTTACTGCAGTTATCAGATTACTAAGTGTAAACACACTTAATGCAGTAATGTTCATGAATTTACTGTTTTATATTATTAAACAGGCCTAAAACTAGAGTTTAACTCTCACATCCACCATGAAGTGCATCTGTCTTCTTCAGTTACATTGAAGTTTAGATGGATGTATTTTTAGATAGATTTATTAAACAACTAAATCTATGGTGATTTCTAAAACCATAACTGAGTGAGATTTTGGCCTTTGTAGGTGAACGAGCAGGTCAGCAGGGATGTGGGAAGGTGTTTTAAGTGGGGGTGCTGAAATTTTAAGCTTTATAGCTGTGACGTGAACAGTGATGTCATGCTAACTGACTTGCCTTGTTTATCATTCTTTTTTTTCATAATTTCCATTAAGCAGAGCATCATGACGTGCCATGAATTGAAAAGGCCACTGATACACACACTGATCTCTCTGCTCTCTCTCCTGTCTGAATGAACTTTATGCAAATTAGTTGAGTGATGTTCAATCAGATTGTTGATCCAGATGGTCCGCAGTAACTGATTGCGTAACGCACTAAGCACGAGATAAAACTTGTTTATAAAGCACAGGACATCATGTTTATATTTTTAAGTTTAAAAACAATATTAGGAAGATTTTGAGTAAATGTCCTTCAGCTCTGCATACACTGTAAGTCTTTAAACCTCAACCTGTGTGTATTTAAGTGTCAGGACCCCAAAGTGGCCAGCAGAGGGCAAGAGAGGTGATTAGGTTCACTGTAATGAGGATACATCGTTAATGTAAAGAGTGCAGCTACTGCAAATATACAAACTCTACCCTAAAACAAGCAGGTACAGATCTTTACTTTCAAATCAGTTTCAAAAATCTTTTTTTATTAATTTTAGCAGTTGTAGATAACCAACCCTGAAGTCTACGGGTACTGCCGCCCCCTCAACCCCCCAACTTCCTGCGCCCTTGCAGGTCAGCGTTCCTAAAAGTGTCATTCCTGTGTTTAAATGCTGTGTGTTTATCGTGTCAGTTGTGCAGGACTGTTTGAAATGAAGGAAGCTGCACTGTAATTCAACTCTTTCACTAGTGTAGCTCATTACACTCACATTATATTACCCTCTTGATAATAGCAGCAACAGTCATTAAATAAGCACAAATGTCTGTGAAATAATGATCATTTGTTAGGATCTATTTCTGTAAATGAACACCAGCAGTGCTGAAACACAGCCTACGTTTAAATGATTGTTTTACATGTTACAAAAAGGTGTTGACCAATAAACAATAAAATAAACAAATAAAAAAGAATAAAAAAAACAAATATTTCAAAACAGTCCACCCCCAAATCTCTACCCTGAAATAGCTGTTTGTTTTTAAAAGCTCCTCCCACTTTCAATATACATCACTAAAGGTTTTTTTCTGTTCTTTAAATCAGAAAGTCTCATGCTAGCACTTCGGTACCGCTATCAGAGAAGAGGAAATGCCCTAAATAGCCAGTATTGATATAACAATTAACAATATACTATGTATGAAATGTGTTTTTTTAGTGTAAATAGTGTATATAATGTATACTGAGTATAGAGTTTATATGTTGTGTATGTATATAGTGTATATTGTGCAGTGGTGTATGTTGCATATAGTGTAGAAAGTATATATTGTTTATATGATTTATATAGTGTATGTTGTGTATATACTGTAGTGTATATTGTTTATACGGTCTAAATAGTGTGTATATTTTGTAGTGTATATAGTGTATGGCTTGTATATAGTATTCATAGTGTAAACTGTTCAGCAGTGTGTATTGTGTATGTTGTGTATTCAGTGTATATAGTGTATGTTGTGTATTCAGTGTATGTAGTGTATGTAGTGTATGTTGTGTATATAGTGTATATAGTGTAAACAGTGCAGTGGTGCACATGTGCCGTGTTCCTTCACACTCAGTGTGAATCACACACACAGAGATCAGCTCAGGAAGCAGAAATGTTTGTCGTCTTTGTGCTGTAAGTTCATTCTTCTGCCCAAACAGTGAACCCGTGTTTTGTTATCTGCTGCGCACCCCTAATTATACTTGTCTGGGTGCTGAACTGCTTGTTTAAGTGAAGCTGGAGCTGCTCGTGTCTTTAATCCTTTGTCATTAATTATGTCTCAGAGCTTCCCATTTCTCCCAGTGTCAGTGCTAAAGTATCCATGGCAACTGGCGGACAGACAGAGCTCTCGGGGAGCGGCAGTCTGTCGGCCCAGAGCGGACACGCACTCGTCAGGCTCACTTTAAACTGTCGCTGCCACCGTGTGGACCCGAGGGGCACTGCACCCCCGGGGAATGTTAGACATGTAGAAATAATAATAATAATAATAATAATAATAAGTAAGATAAAAACACAATGTCACATTGTAGAGGTGAAATATGGGTCTAAATGAAAATAACAGCACGGTTAAAATCAGTACGGCTCATTACTTCTAGCCTGAACAAATATGTTTTTAATATCTAAATAAAAATATCCTAATATTTCTGACATTCTTAATATCTCTAATATTACCAACATTCTGTGTGTTGCTATGATGAAAGCGTTCCCCTTCGCTGGAAGACTGTTTCTGTCCCTGCGCTGCGCTGTCAGAGGCAAAAGAACAAAAGCAGTGCTGTGGAGAAACAGCGCTATCTTATGTCTAACTCAGAGAATTACATACAGCATAAACACACATAAGATAAGATAAGATAAGATAAGATAAGATAAGATAAGATAAGATAAGATAAGATAAGATAAGATGATCCTTTATTAGTCCCACAGCGGGGAAATTCACAGTATTAAAGCAGCAGCAGAGTAACAGGAGAAAGACACTCAGTAATAGAAACGGGAAACAGTATAAACATTATAAACATTATAAATAATCAAAATTAAAGCTAAATCTCGACTATTTACAGGAAAAATAAGGGTAATAATAAAATAAGCTGCTGTTTTCTCCACAAGTCTTTACTAACTCATCGCAAACAAAAGCTAACAAAGCTCCACATGCTGAAATGCTGCTTCTGTAGAAAATATGTAGTTAATGTAATTTGTGTGTGATTTATTTATTGTATTCATGGTTCTTGAAGGTAGCATGTGCCGCGGCGATTCTAGGATTTTAGGTGGGGCCGTAACGGCACTGCAGATCCTGTTCAAGAGCCAAAACAACACCTTCAAGTTGAAAGAGCTCCATAATTGTTCACTTGATATAATAAGAACTCTTTATTAGGGGTCATCCACACTACTGACAGACCTCAATCTATAGATTATTCAGCCTGAAAATTTCGCAATTACCGCATTTAGACTGTACACATGTAAAAAAGACAGTTCTCCAAGAGTTCTTCAGTAAACAAAATGGTTCTGTATAGAATCATGGACACTCAAAGAACCTTTTGCATGAATAATGGATTCTTTGCATCATTAATAGGTTCTTCAGATTGATGGCGAATGTGTTTTATTTGGTTCTATACACAATCTTTTTGAAAACAGTTCTATAGCACCAAGAAGGGTTCTTCTATGGTGATGATATCAAGCCTGTAACCCTTTTTGGTGCTATGTAGAACACTTTTTAAAAGGTTTAAAAATAAGATAAGAGATACTTTTTTTGATCCCACAACCGGGAAATTCCACCTCCACATTTAACCCATCCATGAAGTGAAACACCCACGCACATACTAGGGGGCAGTGAACACACTTGCCCGGAGCGGTGGGCAGCCCTATCCGCAGCGCCCGGGGAGCAGTGGGGGGTTAGGTGTCTTACTCAAGGACACCTCAGTCATGGACTGTCGGCCCTGGTGATTGAACCGGCATCCTTCCGGTCACAGGGCCAGATCCCTAACCTCCAGCCCACGACTGCCCCCAAAATAAAACCATATAAAATACAACAATTTTCCATCAATCTGAAAAAACCCATCTGTTCCATTAATCTCATTCAAACTTAAAAAAAATCCTTCCCCTCTAAAGTGATGATGTTAGATATATAAGGTTTTGTAGTGACAGTGATGAACAGTTATAGAATCAGTGAGTTTAACAACTATGCAAATACAAGTTGTGCCTAATATTGTCTTTCTTTCCAGCTGTTTAGACTTACCTGTTAAAACCTGGGGCAAACAATTCCAAGGTCAAAGGTCAGTCTGTACTGAATTTGGCAGGCAAATCCTTCTGAGAGCCCTCTGAGGATATTGTGAGGATGCTGTGAGGATGATGTGAGGATGTTGTGAGGATGCTGTGAGGATGCTGTGAGGATGATGTGAGGATGCTGTGAGGATGCTGTGAGGATGATGTGAGGATGTTGTGAGGATGATGTGAGGATGTTGTCATGATGTTGTGAGGATGCTGTGAGGATGTTATGAGGATGATGTGAGGATGCTGTCAGGATGCTGTGAGGATGATGTGAGGATGTTGTCATGATGTTGTGAGGATGCTGTGAGGATGTTATGAGGATGATGTGAGGATGCTGTCAGGATGCTGTGAGGATGATGTGAGGATGTCATGATGTTGTGAGGATGCTGTGAGGATGTTATGAGGATGATGTGAGGATGCTGTCAGGATGCTGTGAGGATGATGTGAGGATGTTGTCATGATGTTGTGAGGATGCTGTGAGGATGCTGTGAGGATGTTGTGAGGATATTGTTAGGATGATGTGAGGATGTTGTGAGGATACTGTTAGGATGATGTGAGGATGTTGTCATGATGTTGTGAGGATGCTGTGAGGATGTTGTGAGGATACTGTTAGGATGATGTGCGGATGCCACGATGTTGTGAGGATGCTGTGAGGATGTGAGGATGCTGTGAGGATGCTGTTAGGATGCTGTGAGGATGATGTGAGGATGTCAGGATGCTGTGAGGATGTTGTCAGGATGCTGTGAGGATGTCAGGACGCTGTGAGGATGTTGTCAGGATGCTGTGAGGTTGATGTGAGGATGTTTTCACAATGTTGTGAGGATGCTGTGAGGATGTTGTCAGGATGCTGTGAGGATGCTGTCAGGATGATGTGAGGATGTCAGGATGCTGTGAGGATGTTAGGATGATGTGAGGATATCACAATGTCAAGATGCTGTGAGGATGCTGTCAGGATGATGTGAGGATGATGTGGGGATGTCATGATGTTGTAAGGATGCTGTGAGGATGCTGTGAGGATGTTGTCAGGATGCTCTGAGGATGATGTGAGGATGCTGTGAGGATGCTGTCAGGATGATGTGAGGATGTCAGGATGCTGTGAGGATGTTAGGATGATGTGAGGATATCACAATGTCAAGATGCTGTGAGGATGCTGTCAGGATGATGTGAGGATGTCATGATGTTGTGAGGATGCTGTGAGGATGTTGTGAGGATACTGTTAGGATGATGTGCGGATGCCACGATGTTGTGAGGATGCTGTGAGGATGTGAGGATGCTGTGAGGATGCTGTGAGGATGTGAGGATGCTGTGAGGATGCTGTTAGGATGCTGTGAGGATGATGTGAGGATGCTGTTAGGATGCTGTGAGGATGATGTGAGGATGTCAGGATGCTGTGAAGATGTTGTCAGGATGCTGTGAGGATGATGTGAGGATGTCAGGATGCTGTGAGGATGTTGTCAGGATGCTGTGAGGATGTCAGGACGCTGTGAGGATGTTGTCAGGATGCTGTGAGGTTGATGTGAGGATGTTTTCACAATGTTGTGAGGATGCTGTGAGGATGTTGTCAAGATGCTGTGAGGATGCTGTCAGGATGATGTGAGGATGTCAGGATGCTGTGAGGATGTTAGGATGATGAGAGGATATCACAATGTCAAGATGCTGTGAGGATGCTGTCAGGATGATGTGAGGATGATGTGAGGATGTCATGATGTTGTGAGGATGATGTGAGGATGTTGTAAGGATGCTGTGAGGATGCTGTGAGGATGTTGTCAGGATGCTGTGAGGATGATGTGAGGATGTCAGGATGCTGTGAGGATGTTGTCAGGATGATGTGAGGATATCACAATGTCAAGATGCTGTGAGGATGATGTGAGGATGTTGTCAGGATGTTGTGAGGATGATGTGAAGGGGATGTGAGGAAGTTGTGAGGATGCTGAGAGGATGTTGTCAGGATGATGTGAGCATGTTGTCAGGATGCTGTGAGGGTGATGCAAGGATGTTGTGAGGATTCTATGAGGATGCTGTGAGGATGTTATCAGGATGATGTGAGGATGTTGTCAGGATGCTGTGAGGGTGATGCGAGGATGTGAGGATTCTATGAGGATGATTTGAGGATGTCAGGATGCTGTGAGGATGTTGCCAGGATGCTATGAGGATGTTGTCAGGATGCTGTGAGGATGTTGTCAGGATGCTATAAGGATATTGTCATGTTGTTGTCAGGATGATGTGAGGATATCACAATGTCAGGATGCTGTGAGGATGTCAGGATGCTGTGAGGATGTTATCAGGATGTTTTGAGGATGCTCTGAGGATGCTGTGAGGATGCAGTGAGGATGTCAGGATGCAGTGAGGATGGTGTCAGGATGTTGTGAGGATGCTGTGAGGATGTTGTCAGGATGCTATAAGGATATTGTCATGTTGTTCGTCAGGATGATGTGAGGATGCTGTGAGGATGTTGTCACAATGTTGTGAAGATGCTATGAGGATGCTGTGAGGATGATGTGAAGACGTTAGGATGCTCTGAAGATGTGAGGATGTTGTAAGGATGCTGAGAGGATCATGTGAGGATGTTGTCACAATGTTGTGAGGATGCTATGAGGATACTGTCAGGATGCTCTTAGGATGTGAGGATGTCACGATGTTGTGAGGATGCTGTGAGGATGTTGTGAGGATGATGTGAGGATGTTGTGAGGATGATGTGAGGATGTTGTGAGGATGCTGTGAGGATGCTATGAGGATGCTGTGAGCATGATGTGAAGATGATGTAAGGATGTCACAATGTGAGGATGTTGTCAGGATTTTGTGAGGATGCTGTGAGGATGATATGAGGATGTTGTCAGGATGATGTGAGGATGATGTGAGGATGCTGTGAGGATGTCAGGAAGCTGTAAGGATGATGTCAGGATGTTGTCAGGATGCTGTTAGGGATACAGATTATGTTACATGACAATGTAACATATGACAATGACATAACATTCCCAGCAGAACATGCTGGAAGCATGGAAACTTTCCACTTAAAACATTAATAGAACATGTGTGTAAAGTTCTCAGATAATTTTTTGAAAATAAATATAGTGGTTATAACAGTCCACACCAATTTATGCATGTTCTACATCAATTTCAGATAAAAACAAAGTAGCAGCTGACTGTCTTCACTGTTCACTGTTTTTACTGCACACAGGATCATTTACACATTGTAATCTTGCTGTACCCTTAATTCAAGATCTGCTAAGAAACTCCCTCAGATTCTTTAGATACAGTCATTTTCATGTGTTTCTATTCTATCAGCATTAACCTTGTAACGTTTAACAGAATGAAATAAAACATTTACACATGAAATGCCAGTGAACTGGATGTGGCTGAGGGATCATGCAGCACATTTTTCTTAAACTGTCTTGTGTTCAAATCTACAGAAGAGTGTTTCATAGATATAGTATGTAATGCTGATCACTCACTTAACCCCCCATCCCTGATGTTCTGTGAATCTTGTTTTTCAGTGATTTCAGTGGTCAGTAAACTACACAATAGATTTAGGCACGTTGAATCTGGAAGAGTTTGAAAAATATTTATTATCTTATTAACTGAAAAACACAACATTTCCATTGTTTATTAAACACAGAGATGTTATTTCTGTCTATGACACTGTGTATGTGTATATAATATATTGATATTAAATACACAATATTGCCAAAAGTATTCACTCACCCATCCAAATCACTGAATTCAGGTGTTCCAATTACTTCCATGGCCACGTGGTGCCGTGATCGGACGCCACCTGTGCAGCAAGTCCAGTCATGAAATTTCCTCACTACTAAATATTCCACAGTCCACTGTCAGTGGGATTATAACAAAGTGGAAGCGATTGGGAACGACAGCAGTTCAGCCACGAAGTGGTCGGCCACGTAAAAAAAGACAGAGCGGTCAGGGATGCTGAGGGGCATAGTGCGCAGAGGTCACCGACTTTTTGCAGAGTCAATCACTACAGACCTCCAAACTTCATGTGGCCTTCAGATCAGCTCAAGAACAGCGTAGAGAGCTTCATGGAATGGGTTTCCATGGCCGAGCAGCTGCATCCAAGCCTTACATCACCAAGCGCAATGCAAAGCGTGGAATGACTGCACAACATGACTGCCCACCAGTGCACAAAGCAGGTCTATAAAGACGTGGATGAGCCAGTTTGGTGTGGAAGAACTTGACTGGCTTGCACAGAGTCCTGACCTCAACCCCATAGAACACCTTTGGGATGAATTAGAGTGGAGACTGTGAGCCAGGCCTTCTCGTCCAACATCAGTGTCTGACCTCACAAATGTGCTTCTGGAAGAACGGTCAGAAATTCCCATAAACACTCCTAACCCTTGTGGAAAGCCTTCCCAGAAGAGCTGAAGCTGTTATAGCTGCAAAGGGTGGGCCGACATCATATTAAACCCTATGGATTAAGGATGGGACGTCACTCAAGTTCACATGCGTGTGAAGGCAAACGAACAAATACTTTAGGATATATAGTGTATAAATCTTTGTAATATGTAGTATAGCTTATTTAATGTTTTCTAGCTTGTTTTTATCAATGACCTTAATGGATTGAAATAAATAAATGAAATTATTCAAAAATGAGTCTGTACGCCGTATACAGAAGTGCTGTCAGCAGTCTAGAACTCTAGTATGTGTGTATCTGTGGTTACTAAACACTGCAGCGAAACCATGATGTGGTAAAACCTCATTAGTCCATCAGGAGCTCTCACTGTGGCAATACTGAGAGGAAATGAACTAATTTACTGAACTTCTCTATCATCACCTTCTACACAGAACACACACATCACATCAGAGTGTGATCACACTTAATAATCTGATAACTGCAGAAAATCAGATTGTGTCACTAATCGGTTCAGTGTGTTTTCACACTCATGAGTAATCAGATGATGGGGAAACTCCGGGTCTATATCAGACAGACAGTAGTTGGATTCCTGCTTTACGACCAGCCAATAAACTCAGAGAATAAAACATGAAATAAACGTAAAAAAGAAACTATGAACGAACGTCATCTAGACGATGAAGAATATTTAAATCCTTCATTTGGTCGAGCATGTAGTCGGTTTCAGCGTCGCTCCAAAAGTGGCTGCTGTGCTAAACACTGCCTGTTGTTTCCGGGACAGTGCTGTTTTCACACGTCCACAGACTGAGAGAAATGAAAGAACTCAGCCTCTCTATCAGATTTCTTAATCAGATTTATACACCTTAATCTGATGTAACAAATCAGTGTGTTTACATGCTCTATCTATGATGCTTTCCTTGCAGTAAAAATGCTTGCTGTAGTCCTCATGAACAGACCGGTGCCCGAACGAGGAACTGTACATCGTGTTTGTTGACGCCATCAAAGTGTCTGTGGCAAATCATGGACCAGCTACCACCCAAAGTTCCTCAACATGGTCATTCAGCTTCATGAAGACCAGCGTGGCCAAGTCACAATGGCAATGGTGTAAAGCAGGTCTGCGTCCCTGCATGACTTTCTTCATGATTTTCTTCAGCATGAAGCTCCAAAGGGCCACAGCCAAGGGGTGCTTGTATTTCTGGGGAGTCCCTGAAAATAAATGCTATGCTGTCCGTTAGGGGTTAAAGAGACATGCAAACAGAAGCTCAGTGAAGTTCACTGTTTATCTGCTTCACCCACAACCAGCTTAAGCTCTGAATTATCATCACAGAGGAATAGAACATTAGGCCAGAGTTACAAATGCATTGAAATGAATAAAACGCAGATATTTTAGTGCAGCGTCAACTATAAACCAATAAACACATCATGGATCAGGTCTGACACTTCAGCCTAATATAAACATTTACAGATTAATAGCAAATCCCTTTCATATTAATATGATTCTGATGTTAAATGAACCAAAACATGAGCGAACACCGAAATGGAATGAACTGTAGAGTTTATTCTGAAAATATACAGCACAAACACAAGAGCACTAACAAGAGCATTAAAAATTCATATTCATACATATTCATAAAGATATAAAAAGAGAGCCTGAATGATACAAAATGCAAACCAGTTTAGTTCTGCCACCAATATTGACTATAACTTTAGTGTTTTGATCAGTTTCAGTTTATTCACCGACATCAAAATCTGTAATGAAGGCACTGTTTAATAATCAAATCAAACATTGATACAGATTTGTCGATTGAGTCTTCAGTGCTGGTTCGGACTGTAAAGAAGTCCGAGTTAAAGTTTAAACAACGTCTGTGCTCTAAACTGCTTCTGTAAACTCTGTTTTAACTCTACAACCTAAACTGATCATCATGACAGGACTGATCAGATTATGACATCACAGTCATGACTGTTAAAACAGGCTTTTATAGAGAAACTGATTCAAATGTAAAAAGGATCTAAACCCTGACCTGTTCCCACAGCAGTGTGCTGGGGTGTCTTTACAGCATGTTGTAGATAAAATATAAAAAGATAATGTAAACCATCGTCATATTTCTTCTGAAAAAGTGATTACATATAAAATATAAATATAAAATACTTTTGCCTTCCCTAAAAAATGATAAAATTCCTATTACTTCCTTTGAAAAAATAGCATCAATAGCAACCAGTTACAATAAAAACTGTTTATAAAAGTCCTGTTGAATAAAATAAGAAAATAACCCAGTACACATGATTCAGAACCTAAACAAACATCAGATTATACAGTTCTGTTTGCTGAAGTTCTGCAGAGAACATTTTGATGAACTCTGCCCATCAATAGTTTGGAGACACCACAGTAGTGCTGACCACCTGCAGAGTTCCACTGATTAAAAGAACCCAGAGCTTATGATCACGGAGTTAAACTAAAAAGTGAAGGTGTCCTCAAACGCATGATGTGCAGTGTTCACATATACAGGCTATATATACTCACACAGTGTGCGTCATGCGTTAAACAGTCGTGTCATTATTATTTAATAAGTGCTCGTGATGTGTGTATATGACCCCTCTGTACCGATTCTTTCAGCTCCGCTTGGCCGGCTGCTCGATCAGTTTGCCTTTGTCGTATTTCTGCCCTATCCCATAAGGCACGTGGGCCGCAATGGTGCCCAGCTCCTTCGCTCCCTGGATGTGGAACATCTGATCATCGAAGAAGATGTGTGGTCGTATCTTCTGCAGTAGAGGTCCTTTCGGAGCTCCGGCGAGGAACAGGGCCTCGTCGATCTCCAGCCCCCAGCTCCTTAGGGTCTTCAGCACTCGCGCCCCCGAACTCGCCGCACTGCGCGCCGTCACCAGGTATGTCCTGATCGGGCAGTTCAGACGCTCGTTCTTAGCGTAAAACTTCTTTTGGAGCTTCCCCAAAGCCTCCAGGAAACACTTCAGAGGACCCTGAACAAAAAGACGATCAATCAGCCTTTATTTATTTATATATTTATCAGGGAAATGTGCTTTATAACTTTATTCAGTAGATACTGAATATTCATAGTAGACACTGAATAATTCACAGTAGATACTGAATATTCATAGTAGACACTGAATAATTCACAGTAGATACTGAATATTCATAGTAGACACTGAATAATTCATAGTAGATGCTGAATAATGCAGAGCAGATCCTAATTATTCTTACTGAAGGAAAAACAAAAAGGAGAAGATAAAAGGAATTTAGGAGAAGGAAAAGGGGAAGGAGAAGAAAAAGAAGAAGAAGAAGAAGAAGGAGGGGGAAGAGGAGAAGAATAAAAGGAATGAGAACAGAGGAGAGGTAACCTGAGCAAGCGGTTTGTTCTCATTCTGCCTCTCGTGAGCGAAGAACGTGTCGAGGCCATGTTGCTTGACGATGATCTCGGACTCGTCTGAGAAGAGCACGGCGTCTCCGTCGAACGCCACGCGCAACTGCGTCTCGCTCAGCACCGTCTCCATGTCCGGAGTGAACATGATGGCTGCAGCGATTCCTGAGGAACAGCAGCTTCGAACATTAACACCGAGAAACCGACAGAACACAAATCCAGATGTTTCTCACTGGCCCATAACAGCTAAGCTACATTTAGAAAGCTAGCAGACTGCTTCACTGTCAGGTTTAGCTGATCTACGTTAGTTCATGTCAGATCGTCTTAACTTCAGTTTGAGTGATTATAGTTTACACAGCTGAATAAAATACACTCAAATCTTATTACTCAAACTCCAAATTATTAAGGGCCACACATTCAGTTGGACTGATGCATTAGCTGGCCACATCTCTTCCACAGCAAACGGCTAGCTATCAGATTTACAGGCCTTTTGAAGTGACAGACGTTCAGTAGGTGCATCTACAGGAAACGAGTTCAAATACACAATCAACAGATGAAAAGGAACGAGTATAAATCCAAAATTAAGATTCTCCTATGAACAACCCAAAACTTTAATAATTACTGAATTACCGACTACTGAACTCACCTGCCTCGATGGCCTCCTGCACTTTGTCCGAGTCTTTGGACAAGTACAGGTTGGTCAGGTAGGCCTTCAGGTAATCGATCGGGCTTTTCCCCCCTGTCATACAGAACCGCTCTATCAGCAGATCTGTTACACACAGAAAGCAGACACCCAAATTTATACTGAGTGTTCATATAAGGACGTTATGTCATCTTTCCTTTATTCTATATTTAATATTGTATATTAACTTGGGAAATGAGAACCAGTTTCAGGCAAAACTGGCTACAAATTATCTGATGCATCAGAATCATGTGCCTCCTTATAAGCAACAGTGGCAAAAACTCGCTCAGGGCAAGAGGGGCATGCAGGCCTTTGGGATTCTAGGTGTGTTAAACTGATTTAATTGCTATTTGACTGGGCGTAAATAATATGTAACCTTGGATGGGCTTTCATCACCTTTTAAGGTCATTACTTCGGGTGTACCCCAGGGATCAGAATTGGGTCCTATCCCATTCCTCTGGGAAGTATTTTTCATAAACACAATATTTATTTTCATTGCTTTGCTGCCAAACTCTCTGTCTGCCTCATCCTGGAGGATACTCTCACGTTTGAATGGCTAGAAAGAATTCAATAAACTAAATGTGAGATTATTGTCATAGGCACTCAGATTCACAGGAACTGACCGTTTCGCTGTGAGTAGTCAACTGTTATCATCATGTGTGAGGAATCTTGTGGTAAGGTTATTATTATTTTTATGTCATTCTCATATTACCTCTGTTTGTAGGACCTCTTTTTACCACCTGTGGAATACTGCGAGACTCAGGACTCTGATTACGATGCTGAGAAGATGACTGATGTGTTTGTGACCTCATGGTAAGGTCACTGTAATGTCCTCTCAGCTGGACTTCCATATGAGAGTAAACAGAGCCTGCAGTATGTTCAGAATCACTGGTTTCCCATCAGAGACAGAATTAAGTTCAGAACTTCACTCGTGGTTTATAAATGTTAGCATGCCTGAGCTCCAGTATGTCTGCAGGATCTTTTACTGCTTCAGACTCTGCTACAGTTTTGCTGACATCTGGATTTTCCTTTTGTATGTGTTTTGTGGATTTTGTTTCATTCTAAGAAATTCTGGATCTTTTTCATTAGAATTAGATGCATTTTTATGAATGTTGTTTAATTTATTTTCTGTAAAGCACAGATTATGATGTATTTGTGGTTCTAACTGTAATGTTTGTGGGTGAGTTCTCCTTCAGTCACATCAGGCTGCAGGTTTAGAGATGATTCAATAAAGATTAAAGTATATTAAAGTGTATTAAAGTGCCACCCAGATATTGTTATTGGTTTAAAATGACAGAAATGTGCAGGACAGATCTGTTTCTGTTTGACACCCCACTGTTTAATCTATTATTATCATTGTTATTACAGTGTGTGAGAGTGAGTGTGAGGCTGTACCGTAGTGATTAATGCTGTTGATGAGCCGGACCCCCACCTGCGCATGGTTGTTGGTCATCAGAACGATATCAAACAGCTCCTCGCTGTCGGGGTACAGAGTTCTGAGACGAGAGTTCACCGTCATCAGAGCCTGCAGGACAACACCGTTTCAATAATAATAATAATAATAATAATGATAATGATAATAATGATAATAATAATAATGATAATAATGTATAACATATATTATGCATGAGTAATAATCAGCCTGTCCTGAGCGTTAGATTAGCACACTGTAAAGCACATCTGATGTTTGTAATATTGTACTTTTATGATAGTGAATGCTGTAATAAGCTAAAAACGTATTAATGTGAGGGACATTTCCAGACTGTCTTCATGTTTTTTGTTTTACAAAACGTATTGAATAAATTCAGAATTTTGTGAGTCATTACACTCCTAAGCATCTATTTATAATAATAATAATGTTCCCACAGGTAAAACGTCGCTGTTGTCGGAACAACCCCTTCCCAAATGCTGACTTTACACACTTTACTTTAATGTAAGTCAATGGAACCAGACGTCTTTCCGCTTCTTCTGGTCCATTCGTTCTAAAATGTTGCACACAATGTAAACGGCAATAGGCACTTTCACGCTCTGTGACAACTGAGCTATGGTAAAAATGGAGATACAAGGTTTTGTTCCGACAGCAGTGACATGTTCCATAGGTATTACACTACATGTAACAATCACAATGTTCCTATGAATTATATAGGAATATGTATGTCTGTACACACACTGTACACTGTCACACACACACACACACACACACACACACACACACACACACACACATTATTGTTTTTTTGATTGCATGTCTCACCTTGACGAAAGGGAAAGCTGCTCCAGGCTTCAGAGGCTCCTCTTCGTGCTCCTGCTGATAAGACACATACCTTTCGAGGCCTTCCTGCTCCCACACCCTCCTCTCCTCCACCATGTCAAACAGAGTGCGCGAGGACACCGCGATCGTCACTGCAGTGCTGGGTTTGGGCTGGACACACACACACACACACACACACACACACACACACAGCTGCTTTTCAGAGCTTGGGCAACAGACAATGAAGGCTGTAAATCAGTGAAACCGCGTTTGTGTCTTTTATTCCCGTTTCGCGTCGTTTTCCGTTTCCCTGCGCGACCGCAAGCACTGCGGCTGTAGATCTGAGCCGCGCGCAGTAAAGCAGGCAGTTGCGTTAATGCGGTGTTTCGGCTACACGGTGTTGCCATGCAAGACAGTCTCGCGAGGTCTGGCGGTGACTTGATGTTATTCCGGTATGAGAAGTGCGGCGCGTGAGAGAAACACGGTCTGAGTTTCTTGTGGTAACCTGTTATTAATAAACACGAACCTCGGATTGTGCATAATAATAAACTCAGCAGGCGAGTTAAACTAGCGGACAGTTCGGAGAGGAAGCCGCCAGGGGGCGCGTCAGAGCCGCTCTACTTACAGGTCTCGGTTTTTTAGTCTTTAGACTGTCGTAAAAAGCTTTGGCCGCTGCCCAGTCCTTCTCTGCCCCGCTCTCCTCGCCCGCCCTGACCGCAGGCGCTTCGCCGCGTTTAATGTCGCTCATATCGGCGCTGTTCCTCTACAGAGACCTCTGACCTGAGCACAGCCTCGGCGCCTACTTCCCGTCTGACCAGTCTAATGGGGAAGTGAAGGAGGAGGAGACTCGGGCTGTTCCCTGGTTCCACCATCAGAGGGCGCAGCGCACCGTGGTGCTCTACACCAACCAGTCTGGAGGTCCGAAGTGTTGAGTGACCGGTGGGAGCGGCGGGGTCGCTGCGCGTGGGCGAAGTGCGCAGTCAGAGCGGAAAAAACTGCGGAGGAAATTTAAAAATGTTTTTGGGAAAACAGACAGAAATGTATTCATGCGCTGTCGGGGCTGCGCAGTGGCAGCTTTCTGAAGTCGCGTGTCGGTGTGACGTTAGGAGAAATCTGATGGGGAAGTCAGTAACAGATCGCGAACATACAGTCCTCCAGCAGGGGGCGCAGTGCACTGCGGCGATCTGTATAAATGGAACATACAGTAACTGGCCACTTTATGAGAAACACCCTCTTTGTGCTTCCTCTAACTGGCCACTTTATTAGAAACACCCACCTGTGCTTTTCAATATTATTATTATCATCATCATCATTATTATTATTATTATTATTATTGTTGTTGTTGTTGCCAGTAGCATTGCTGTTGTTGTTGTTTGGGTTTTCATATCATTAAGTCAGATATGTGTTCAGATATTTTGCTGACGTTTCAGATGTGACCACATACGCAAAGTGCGCGTGTGTATGTTTGCAGAGGCACGTGCTTCAGGGTCCCATTCAGCACTGCCCCCCCCCCCCCCCCCTCCCTCCACTGTGTGTGGTCAGTAGATGTGAGCAGCATCATGGCGATGATAGAAGGTGAGTAAGAGTCCGTTGTGTGTTCAGGCCGGAGATCAGTGATCAGATCTGTGTCTGAATACTGAACGTTTCATTATGTTTAACTGTCCCGCTGATGCTGCTGCTGCTGCTTTGATGTTTGTGAGGTCACCGCGGATGTGCTCGGATACGCACACACACACCTGCTCGCGCTGTCCAGCGATATTTGGAGATGTAGCGTCAGCATTAGCGACAGCTTTAAACCCAGATCGAGCTGTTTGTGTTAAATTAACCCCTAGACTGCGGCACTGCGCGTCGCTTAGAGTCAGGAAAAATACAGACGGTCCCTTACTGGCTGATTTACTTCCTGTCAATGTCTTTCTTTAATTTGTCCGTTCCACCTTAAATGGTGCATCATTTAAGGGGGAACGGGAACATTTGAAAAAGACGCCAAGCTTGCACTGAAGAGCTCTTAGGGATCGTTTGTGCAGCTTTAGGACGCTGTTTATAAATCCTTCATTTACTGCTACTGAGAGCTGATTGGTTAGCGTTACTGCTACTGAGAGCTGATTGGTTAGAGTTACTGCTACTGAGAGCTGATTGGTTAGCGTTACTGCTACTGAGAGCTGATTGGTTAGAGTTACTGCTACTGAGAACTGATTGGTTAGTGTTACTGCTACTGAGAGCTGATTGGTTAGTGTTACTGCTACTGAGAGCTGATTGGTTAGTGTTACTGCTACTGAGAGCTGATTGGATGGTGTTACTGCTGCTGAGAGCTGATTGGTTGGTGTTACTGCTACTGAGAGCTGATTGGTTAGTGTTACTGCTACTGAGAGCTGATTGGTTAGAGTTACTGCTACTGAGAGCTGATTGGTTAGCGTTACTGCTACTGAGAGCTGATTGGTTAGAGTTACTGCTACTGAGAACTGATTGGTTAGTGTTACTGCTACTGAGAGCTGATTGGTTAGTGTTACTGCTACTGAGAGCTGATTGGTTAGTGTTACTGCTACTGAGAGCTGATTGGTTAGTGTTACTGCTACTGAGAGCTGATTGGATGGTGTTACTGCTGCTGAGAGCTGATTGGTTGGTGTTACTGCTACTGAGAGCTGATTGGTTAGTGTTACTGCTACTGAGAGCTGATTGGTTAGAGTTACTGCTACTGAGAGCTGATTAGTTAGCGTTACTGCTACTGAGAGCTGATTGGTTAGAGTTACTGCTACTGAGAGCTGATTGGTCAGCGTTACTGATACTGAGAGCTGATTGGTTAGTGTTACTGCTACTGAGAGCTGATTGGTTAGTGTTACTGCTACTGAGAGCTGATTGGTTAGTGTTACTGCTACTGAGAGCTGATTGGTCACCGTTACTGATACTGAGAGCTGATTGGTTAGCGTTACTGCTACTGAGGGCTGATTGGTTAGTGTTACTGCTACTGAGAGCTGATTGGTTAGCGTTACTGCTACTGAGAGCTGATTGGTCAGCGTTGCTGATACTGAGAGCGGATTGGTTAGTGTTACTGCTACTGAGAGCTGGTTGGTTAGTGTTACTGCTACTGAGAGCTGATTGGTTAGTGTTACTGCTACTGAGAGCTGATTGGTTAGTGTTACTGCTACTGAGAGCTGATTGGTTAGAGTTACTGCTACTGAGAGCTGATTGGTTAGAGTTACTGCTACTGAGAGCTGATTGGTTAGTGTTACTGCTACTGAGAGCTGATTAGTTAGTGTTAGTGCTACTGAGAGCTGATTGGTTAGTGTTACTGCTACTGAGAGCTGATTGGTTAGCGTTACTGCTACTGAGAGCTGATTGGTCAGAGTTACTGCTACTGAGAGCTGATTGGTCAGAGTTACTGCTACTGAGAGCTGATTGGTTAGTGTTACTGCTACTGAGAGCTGATTGGTTAGTGTTACTGCTACTGAGAGCTGATTGGTTAGTGTTACTGCTACTGAGAGCTGATTGGTCAGCGTTACTGATACTGAGAGCTGATTGGTTAGTGTTACTGCTACTGAGAGCTGATTGGTCAGCGTTACTGATACTGAGAGCTGATTGGTTAGTGTTACTGCTACTGAGAGCTGATTGGTTAGTGTTACTGCTACTGAGAGCTGATTGGTTAGTGTTACTGCTACTGAGAGCTGATTGGTTAAGGTTACTGCTACTGAGAGCTGATTAGTTAGTGTTACTGCTACTGAGAGCTGATTGGTTAGTGTTACTGCTACTGAGAGCTGATTGGTTAGCGTTACTGCTACTGAGAGCTGATTGGTCAGAGTTACTGCTACTGAGAGCTGATTGGTCAGAGTTACTGCTACTGAGAGCTGATTGGTTAGTGTTACTGCTACTGAGAGCTGATTGGTTAGTGTTACTGCTACTGAGAGCTGATTGGTTAGTGTTACTGCTACTGAGAGCTGATTGGTCAGCGTTACTGATACTGAGAGCTGATTGGTTAGTGTTACTGCTACTGAGAGCTGATTGGTTAGCGTTACTGCTACTGAGAGCTGATTGGTTAGCGTTACTGCTACTGAGAGCTGATTGGTTAGCGTTACTGCTACTGAGAGCTGATTGGTTAGCGTTACTGCTACTGAGAGCTGATTGGTTAGAGTTACTGCTACTGAGAGCTGATTGGTTAGCGTTACTGCTACTGAGAGCTGATTGGTTAGCGTTACTGCTACTGAGAGCTGATTGGTTAGCGTTACTGCTACTGAGAGCTGATTGGTTAGCGTTACTGCTACTGAGAGCTGATTGGTTAGTGTTACTGCTACTGAGAGCTGATTGGTTAGTGTTACTGCTACTGAGAGCTGATTGGTTAGTGTTACTGCTACTG
>NC_051214.1:51363265-51368265 GCF_015220715.1 Pygocentrus nattereri
CGAGCTTCATCATTAATGCAGAGCTGGGACTGTGTTTCTGGAGGAGGTGCCGTGTGTAAACTTCTCTCGCTTAACCGCTCAGATTTAAATAATCATGTCCTACTTTCTCCACTTCCACACGCTGTGGCCTGAAGATACACTGGATACACTCATTACACAACACAGCACCGCAACAACACAGCACCGCAACAGCAACACAGCACCGCAACAGCAACACAGCACCGCAACAGCAACACAGCACCGCAACACAGCACCACAACACAGCACCGCAACACAGCACCGCAACAGCAACACAGCACCGCAACAGCAACACAGCACCGCAACAACACAGCACCGCAACACAGCACCGCAACAACAGCACCGCAACAGCAACACAGCACCGCAACACAGCACCACAACACAGCACCGCAACAGCAACACAGCACCGCAACACAGCACCACAACACAGTACCGCAACAGCAACACTGCACCACAACAGCAACACAGCACCGCAACAACACAGCACCGCAACACAGCACCGCAACACAGCACCACAACACAGCACCGCAACACAGCACAGCAACACAGCACCGCAACAGCAACACAGCACCGCAACAACACAGCACCGCAACACAGCACCGCAACAACACAGCACCGCAACACAGCACCGCAACACAGCACCGCAACAACAGCACCGCAACAGCAACACAGCACCGCAACAACAGCACCGCAACACAGCACCGCAACAACAGCACCGCAACAGCAACACAGCACCGCAACAACACAGCACCGCAACACAGCACCACAACAAAGCACCGCAACAGCAACACAGCACCGCAACACAGCACCACAACACAGCACCGCAACAGCAACACAGCACCGCAACAACAGCACCGCAACACAGCACCGCAACAGCAACACAGCACCGCAACAACAGCACCGCAACAACAGCACCGCAACACAGCACCACAACACAGCACCGCAACAACAGCACCGCAACAACAACACAGCACCGCAACAACAACACAGCACCGCAATAACACAGCACCGCAACAGCAACACAGCACCGCAACACAGCACCACAACAACAACAGAGCACCGCAACACAGCACCGCAACAACAACACAGCACCGCAACAACACAGCACCACAACAACAACAGAGCACCGCAACACAGCACCGCAACAACAACAGAGCACCGCAACACAGCACCGCAACAACAACACAGCACCGCAACACAGCACCGCAACAACAACACAGCACCGCAACAACACAGCACCACAACAACAACAGAGCACCGCAACACAGCACCGCAACAACAACACAGCACCGCAACAACACAGCACCACAACAACAACAGAGCACAGCAACACAGCACCGCAACAACAGAGCACCGCAGCACAGCACCGCAACAACAACACAGCACCGCAACAACACAGCACCGCAACAACAACAGAGCACCGCAACACAGCACCGCAACAACAACACAGCACCGCAACAACACAGCACCACAACAACAACAGAGCACCGCAACACAGCACCGCAACAACAACACAGCACCGCAACAACACAGCACCACAACAACAGAGCACAGCAACACAGCACCGCAACAACAACAGAGCACCGCAGCACAGCACCGCAACAACAACACAGCACCGCAACAACACAGCACCACAACAACAACAGAGCACCGCAACACAGCACCACAACAACAACAGAGCACCGCAACACAGCACCGCAACAGCAACACAGCACCGCAACAACAACAGAGCACCGCAACACAGCACCACAACACAGCACCGCAACACAGCACCGCAACAGCAACACAGCACCGCAACACAGCACCACAACACAGCACCGCAACAACAACACAGCACCGCAACACAGCACCGCAACAACACAGCACCGCAACAACAACACAGCACCGCAACAACAACACAGCACTGCAACAACAACACAGCACCGCAACAACACAGCACCACAACACAGCATCGCAACAACACAGCACCGCAACAACACAGCACCACCACAACAGCACCGCAACAACAACACAGCACCGCAACAACACAGCACCACCACAACAACAGCACAGCACCGCAACAACAGCACAGCACCGCAACAACAACACAGCACCGCAACAATAACACAGCACCGCAACAACACAGCACCACAACACAGCACCGCAACAACTACACAGCACCGCAACAACACAGCACCGCCACAACAGCACCGCAACAACAACACAGCACCGCAACAACACAGCACCGCAACAATACAACACAGCACCGCAACAACAACACAGCACCGCAAAATCAACACAACACCGCAACAACACAACACAGCACCGCAAAATCAACAAAGCACTGCAACAACAACACACCACCACAACAACACAGCAACAACAACACAGCACCGCAACAACAACACAGCACCGCAAAATCAACACAACACCGCAACAACACAACACAGCACCGCAAAATCAACACAACACTGCAACAACACAACAAAGCACTGCAACAACAACACAACACAGCACCACCACCGCAACAACACAGCACCGCAAAATCAACACAGCACCGCAACAATACAAACACACCACAACATGAACAATTCAACAAAACACAAACACAACATGGCCAGCAAGTAACCTAATCAGATTTGAACAGTCCACATGCCACATAATAATGCACAGAATTGAGGATGTAATGAATAATGTTCTGTTTATGATTCATATTCTGACTGTAGACTGTGCACTTTGTCACTGCTAGCCTTAGCTAGCATAAATGCTAACTGTGCTAGCTTCTGGTCTTGCCGGAATTGTCTAGAATCTAAAATAATAAAATATGTTTTAGAAGTTATTAAATAAATGTACGTATGTAAAAGTCACTGCTAGTTTTATCTAGCAGCTAATTGTGCCAGTATCTGCTGCTGGAAGTTTCTGGAAGCTGAAAGAAATCATGAATTTTAACTGGTAAACAAATATAAGAGCAATATTCCAATCACAGAATTCAGAAACAGCTGCATTAGAAACAGTGGTGGACAGTAACTGAGTATCTGAGTAACTGAGTAACTGAGTAAATGTAATTAGTTTCTGTACTTTAGTATTTTTGGTGTATCTGTACTGAAGTTTCTCCGTTCTGGACTTTTTCCTTTCACTCCACTACATTTCAGAGTCTAATATCCGACTTTCTCCTCCTACATTTTGAGAAATCTGTCGTTCCTTTTGGTTTCTGTGTGTATAAAAACGTAACATGTCAAAACGAAAGAAGCGCAAAGCCAGAGCACCAATCAGGGCCCAGCGGTCACTTTGTTTAGAGCTGGTTTTGACCTGTTGGTCATACCGACCCAGTGCAGCACGCGGTTCAACGTCAGCGCAGCAGCGTAAAACTTTGGGAGAGTCTGTTCAACATAAATGATGAACTAACCTAACTTTGTGTAAATAGAGCTCAATATAGAAATATGTCCACATATGCAGTCGAGACTGACGCGGCTTTTTTCTGAATTTCTACAAACACCATTTCATTTTATAGTAAATGAGTTTGGGCTGGTTTATGTTTATGAACAGACGCCTACAGATCAACATAGTAAAGGAGCTCATCTGTGATCCTGAGTTTAAAGCCAGTTTTTATTCAACTTAAACTTGGAACGAAGTTGTAAATAAATCTGAAACTGAAACTTTGCTTGTGTGTAAAAAGTGATTTCAGAGCCACTCGGTTCTCCCTGATGGAAACTGTTTACCTTCAGTGTTTTGTGCTTCTGATCATTTTAATAGACGTCAGCGTCACTAATTAATGACGTTCTATTAAAAGACTGGTTTACCAAGAGAGACGCTGGAGGACTTTCACCTGAAATGAGTTCATGAAGCCAGTCTGGTTATAAAAATGATAACAGGACATCAGAGCCAGAATTCCTCTTTTAGTACTTTTACTTTATACTTAAGTACATTTGAAGGGAAATACTTTAGTACTTTTACTCCAGTGGAGGTCTAAAGGGAGGAACTTCTACTTTTACTGGAGGAATATTTTACCTTGGGGGTCTCGACTTTAACTCAGGTACAGGGTTTGTGAACTTCATCCACCTCTGATTAGAAAGTTTGTTCAGTGTTCGTTTTGTTTAATGTACTTTAGTGTTTGGAATACATGTTGGAAGTAGACCGTGTTTTGAGTATGTATGGGAGAATGGGAAATTATGAAATAAAGAATCCTTTATAGAACATTAGCACTAAGGCTGCTAGCGCTTGCTAAAAGCTATTTGTGCTAGCTTCTGCTGCCGGATGTTTCTGGAATCTCTCTGTCCTCAGATGATATTTTATATTCCAACCTGAATTAGAGAATTTGCTCGAGTCCAGCAGCTCTCATTATGGAGACTTTAGAGACGTTAGCCTGCTGCTCTGACCATGGTTGGAGAGTGACGGTGGAGTAGGATGGTGGACAGTTCTGAGCTGTGCTGTGTGGATATGGAGGGTGTCAGGTTAACTCTACACTAATGAATTATTCACGGCTGGGAGAGATAGGTTGTTCCGGACTCACCTGCTTTCACAGGTAAAGCGTATTATCAGAAACAGAGCTGAGGGATAGAAGCGGTTTATTATGGTGTATCGCCATATCTGCAGACTGAACGCTGGACTGAAGAGGTTTACAGTGAGGACACGGGACACGGAGGTTTGCCTCTTTCTCTCCACTACATGCGCCTTAACGCAGCTAAAGCTAACGGAATGTGGACGGCCTTGTTGTTGTAGCACAGAAACAGTGACAGGAGTGACCGATACTGAGTAATTAATGTATAACCACACAGTTACAGACTGTAGTCCATCTGTTTCTCTGATACTCTCTTACCCTGTTCTTCAGTGGTCAGGACCCCCATGGACCCTCACAGAGCAGGTACTGTTTGGGTGGTGGATCATTCTCAGCAGTGCTGTGACACTGTGGTATATTTGTGTGTTGTGCTGGTCTGAGTGGATCAGATGCAGCAGTGCTGCTGGAGTTTTTAAACACTGTGTCCACTCACTGTCCACTCTATTAA
>NC_051214.1:51370765-51485765 GCF_015220715.1 Pygocentrus nattereri
TTTGGATACCGCAGCAACTGCCTAGCCACACCATAGCAACCACTATAAACACTGTAGCAACCACCTGGGAACAACTAAGTAACTAATTTGCACTGCCCTAGCAACAACAGTACCATCTAACAAGCATCTAAAATACCATGGCAATAACCTAGCAACACCCTAGCAACCACCTGGGATTCTATAGCAACTGCCTAGCAACAGGGAACTGCTTAATTGAGCTCTTCATTTCTTCATGCAGTAATCGACTGTAGCAGATAGAGATTAAGGGTGAAGATATTATTGTGTTTGTATCATTTATGAAAGGACTGGTTTCTTCATCACACAATGTTATGAGGTGAAGCAGGAGGCTCACAGCAAAGGCAGACATGGCGTTCTTCAAAAGCTTCCAGCAGAGCCTCCCCTCCGTCTCCTCTATCCTGGACTCCGTGTCCAACACCGTGTCCAGCACCGTGGATGACCTGGCCAACGCCGTGAGCGATGTCACTTACTCAGTGAGTGACCAGCTGACAGAACAGGTCAACACCATCATCAGCAAGGTGCAGACGGAGGAGGAGGAGAGGATGAAAAAAGAGGAGGCTGAATCAGGAGCTTCTTCAGGGCAGGAAGGAAAACAGAGAGACGGAAAAAACAGCAGACTGAGGAGGCAGGAGTCGGAGGCATATGGCTCTGAACAGACCAACCATCAGAGCACCGATGGAGCGGGACGGAAGGGCCAGTCTAACTCCAAGAGGAACGCCTACATAGATGAAGAGGAGGAGCTGAGGGAAAGGGAGAAGCAGGAGCAGGAGAGAAAGAACGAGGAGGAGGAGTGGGAGTGGTGCTACACTCCTTCTAAAGGATGGTACCGCAAAAGAAGAGATCCAAATGAAAGCAAAAGCACGGCTCAGAGCTCAGACGCTCAGAATAACACAGAAGAGGAACCGGGAGGAGAACCGAAGATGAGCAACGATGAAGAAAAAGAAGCGATTTCCCAGGAGAAGAAAAAGAAGAGCAGGAACAGTGATGAAGAAGAGAACAATCAAGAACGTGAGGATGGAGTTTCCAAAGAGAATGCAAAAGCAGAAGCTGATGAAGACTCCGAAGGACGTGAGCGATCCAAAGCTGAGAAAACAAACAGGAACTCTGGAGATGAAGGAGATGAGGAGGCACATCAGAAGATGAAGATCAATGATGAGGATGAGTCTGGGAAAGGAAGAAAGAGCAGAGACAGGAGAGCGAACGGTAAAGGTGAGGCTGTGTGGAGCGTCTGCTCTCTGGTGTGCTGTGATCTCTCCATCCTTCTGCTCTGTGAGGGGAATCCGTCCTCTCCTGAGGGATCTCCCCGAAACGATGAGCTTTCCTGCAACGTGTTCACACAACACGGCCGTCAGTGGGTTGTAGCAGGTCTGATAGCTGCTGATCTATCAGCTCTTATTTCCACTTAGAAACATGTAGGTTGGCCCTCGATTTCAGTGCAGATGAGCATTTACAGCTCAAAGATACTGACAATAAATCAAATTTAATCAGATTAAACTAAAATGATCATTAAAATAAATAGAGCCAATAGCATTTAAAACCAATGAATAATTTCATGAAAGGATAAATATGGCAAACTAAAATTTAAGCAATTAAGTAAAAGGAAAATGAAATAGAGCTATAGAATTAAGATAAAAAATAAGATTTCATTTATTCAAATAAAAAGAAAAAATTAAACGATTGTGAAAGAAAATAATAAAAAAATATTTTAACTCATTTGGTACACTTAACAGTTAAACTCAAAGTATTCTAGAAATACTTTTTTGCAAACAAATGGGTTAAAAAGCCAAACGTTTTCTCCACTGTGCTCCACTGCACTCTTAAGAATGGTTCTTCAGGATTTCTTTTGTAAAGACAGTGGCTCAGTATAGAACCATGAACACTCATAGAACCCTTTGCATGATTAAATGTTTCTATGCATGGTGAAATGGTTCTTCAGAGTGATGGAGAATGTGTTGGTTCTATATAGTACCAAGAAGGATGCTTTATTGTAGCATTGTAGAAGCATTATTAGTGCTCTATAGAACCATTTCCAAAAGTTTCTATATAGAACCGTACACAGAACATCCTCCATCAATCTGAAGAGCCATGATTCTATACAGAACCACTGTATTTAATAAAGAACCCGTGAAGAACCACTTTTTAAGAGTGTAGGCAGTTACAGCCAAGTGAGTTCTTCAACTTCCATTCTTTTATTTATTTTATTAAGTATGTATTTAAATTAATTTAATAACCAAGTTATTTTATTTTTGCAGTTTTAACTCATTAATCTGATCTGATTATTACATGTACTTTACTAAATGATCAGCATTACTTTTTTATTATTTTTAGTCTCATTTTTTCAGTCCGTTTTTTCAGTTTTGGCTCAGCTGCTCTGTAAATGAGGGTCTACCTCAGTGTACTCAGAGTGTAAATGAAGGGTGATTGATTAGACCGTCCATTGTTCTAGATAAAAGCATCGGCCATATACATAAATGTAATGTACTTTAACGGGTGCACTGCTCTCTGGGAAATGCATGTCATTCAGTGCATGGTTCTTTGGAGATCTGTTTTGATGAGATGGGTGAGTGTGAAAACGTTTAGAGAACCTCCACATAATGGTAAGAACCCTTAAATTGGTAAAGAGTTTTTATGTTATGTGAAGGTTCTTTAACCTTTTTTTCACAGTAGATATAAAGTTCAATTTAAAGTTAAACGATTATGTTCAAACAAAATTTTCATGAGTCAGTTTCAGTTCCCCTGAATAGCCACTAGGAGGCCTGCAAACAAGGGCTGAGCCTTTGAATGTTCCTCACACTCACAGATCTCTTTAAACATGATTCTTTAGGGAACCAAAGTGGTTCTTTTATGATGCTGCTTAAGGAACCCTATCTGGCGCTTAAAAAAACTGAATAATGTATAATAAATGAAACAGAGGAGCGAATAAATGAGCTATCGTTCCATTCTCTCTCCTCCTGTAGACGGAAGCAGTTTAGAGAGAGGTTCCTCAGAGAGTGAAGACGAGACGCCCAAGAAGCTGAAAAGTCCAAGTGGCCAGCAGCAGAGAGCCAACGGCTGGGAGAACAGGGACAAATACTCCGCTGAGCATGAGGGCTACAGCAGCGAAGCATCTGCAGAGCACGGTGAGAGAGAGGAGCTTCACTGCTGAGCTTTCATCTGGAGCACATTTTAATTAAACCCCTCTTACTGGAAAGTGGTTAATGTGATAATCACATGCTCGTTCTGTCAGAGCCATGCTGTCTCTGAGGGCCTGGTTCTGTGCCTCTCTGTCACTGCTGTGTAACCCTCATGCGTATGGGGAGTTTGGGCCAGCTGATAATCTGTCCAAAAGTATCCAGACACCTGCAGATCCAGGATTTCTTCTGAAATGAGGGCATTAATAGTCAGTTAGTGCTGTGGCGGCCTCTACTGTTCTGGGAAAGCTTTACACTAAATCTTGCATCATTGCTGTGAGGATTTTATTGAGCATTAGTGAGGTCAGGTACTGATGTTAGATGGTCAGTTCTAGGTCACAAACTCCAGTTCAGCTCATCCCAAAAGTGCTCAGTGGAGCTTCATCACTGCAAGTCACCCCAAAGGTGTTTCTGAGTTAGGTCTGCAACACATAATTTGAGGCCATCTTGTTGTTGTTAAGCGGTGATGTCACAAAATTCCTAGGGAGCGCAAAAGGGACGCAGAATGACGTCATCAACTAATTTGGCCATCGATTTTAGACGACTAAGTCAAGTAATTGTTTCACCCCTATTCTGAATACATTTAAATATACAATGAAAAAATATATAGAGAGTGTATCTGGTGAATTATGCTGTATTTTCACTGGTACTGCACGACAGCAGATGAAAACACATTCTTCAGTTGATTGCATATGAGTGTTACGAAGGCATTCCATGCAAAAAGTTAATATATATGTAATTAATACTTTTATTTTGTGACATTGTAACATCCACATAAAGACGAGGCAAACATGTCTTCTCTGATCTGCTGTGTTGGCCAGTTGGTGTTTGAACCCTTTAAGTGCTGAAGAGAGACTGAGGATTGTACAGGACAGGAGACCAATTAAAGTAATCAGGCTCTGGTGTCTTTGTGTTTCTCAGGTAGCCACACTCAGAGAGCGAGACGCTCCAGTCCACTGAACGAGCTGCAGCCGCCACCCTATAAGGCTCAGGATGACCTGCAGGAGGGGCAGTCTGAGGGCAGTGAGGGTAGTGAGGCAGAGGAGGACACAGAAAGCTACCTTAATAAGGGCTACGAGGAGGACGCTCCCAGCGAGAGCACAGCCGTGCTGGGACCGGAGGTGAGCGACCAACCACGACGCTTCAAACGCTGCACAGTACTCTGACCTCTGACCTCAGATGCTGACCTCAGACACTGACCAACGCTTCTATTGTACCTGAGAATGACACTGTGTTTACGTCAGCGCTGGATAATGAGGGTCAGGAGGTCCGGAGTGTAAGAGAACTGAAAACACTGGCTGCTTGCTTTGATATAAATTCTGCAGTGTGCAAGATTTTCTGTTGTTTTGTTTTTTTCCATATCAAACATCATGCAAGTTTTATTTATCTGCAATGGCCAAATGATTTGTTTGTCATCGTCTGCACTGCTGAGCTCAGTAAATGTGACATTTTTCAAGTTCATTTTTCTCTGTTTATTTTTCTCTGTTTATTTTATACCTTACTTTGTTTTAAACACTGTCATTTCTGCCCTCTGCTGGAGACTGTGGAGAACTGCGTGATCGCAGTCATCTGTTTGTGTGGTTGAATGACTCTGTGGTAGTTTGGAGGACGTTTTGGTGGAGTTTCGGGCTGGAGTTGGTTCACTCCAGCTGAGTTTGGTAAGTCCTGAATCCCTGAGTGTGCCTGGAACTGTCTGGTGACTCTGGCAGCATTTCCTTCAGCTTCGTCTGCTTTAAACAGTTTCAAGTCTGTGAGGAAGAATCAGTTTGACCAGTGAGATAAGGCTGAGAGGCTGGGAATGCTGCATGAATGAGTGAACTGTTTCATCAGGTCATAATAAGCATGGGCACCCTCAAGGAATTTGTGGTGGTTTTGTGCTTTAGGTGGGGCTGCTAACCGTTTCATCAGCTCTGAGAGCCCTGTGTGGTATTTTGGCAGCTGTCTGAGAGCCTCTGGTCAGACCAGCCAAACATAAAGACGCTTGGTTCGTTTCTGTGGCCGTGACTGTGAGACGGACCCAGCAGGCCTGTCCATAAGAGGTTACAGCAGTAGTTCGGCCAAAACCATCAACTCTCCTGCTCTAATGTAGTGGCTGAGCAGAGACGTGCTTGACTGACGTTTACGTCTTTAATTTTAGCCCTGGAGCTACAAGGCTAACCCTAACCCCCCTAAATATTTGGATATTTGTACATACAATAATTCAAAATTTGCACTTGACTTTGATTTAATGTACCAAGAAATGACAAAGGAAAATATTCTGTGAATAATAAGAAGCTTAGACGGCTTAATCCGTCCAACAGGAATTCAAATAAATAATATTTTGAATAAAAAACCAAAAGGTATCTCAACTTGAAGTTGAGACGCTTTTTGGGAACTTTTAGGAATGTGGCCTCCCGTCTGTTTATCAGCTCAACTTCGTAACAGTTTTGCTGGAGACTGCACTGTTCTCAAAATGTCCAGGCTGAGTAGCATTAACTCCTTAGCTAAGGACTTTCTGGTGCTCTCAATGACCTTCTGGACACCCAGGTTGCCCGTATGGTGGATGTGGCCATACACTGCAAAAACAAACCTTCAGTTCTCCACACTAGCAGAACCCTCTCACAGAGGGAATCACGCTCTGGAACCTCTTTTTAAACTGTGAGGTTCTTCTCTGTTTAGAATTATAAGAAGTTCCAGTATCAGTATTCACGCAGTCACAGAGAACCTGTACACACACACACACACACACACACACACACACACACACACACACAGTAAATTCCAGTTCAGTCATACTTTTAATGGATGTAGTTGTTGCAAATCTTTTGGTTATTTAAGGAACATTCTGGAATTTAAGGAACCCCAAAAAACTCTAGAATTCTTAAATCAACCCCATTTAGGCCTAAAGGTTCTTCTGCACCAGAGGTGCTTGAGGACTCACTCAAAAGAAAAGAATTCTTTCAGGTGTCTAGAGCTGAACCGTCATGCTTGATCTGAACTGATCTTTGTCACTTTTTTCGATTTCATCCTTTCTCCCCCATAACCACCCCCCCCCCCCCCCCCCCCCCCAATCCCTGTAGGATCCCTCCATCGCCCCCCTGCCGGAGCTGTATGAGCCTGAGGTTTTGGGGAAGTACGGCACGCTGGATGTTGCATTTGAATACGACTCGAGCACACAGCACCTGGCCGTGACCGTAACGGCAGCCACGGACATCCCGGCCCTGAAGACCACAGGGAACATCTCTTGGCAGGTCCACCTGGTGCTGCTGCCCACCAAGAAGCAGCGAGCGAAGACTGGTGTGCAAAAGGGACCCTGCCCGGTCTTCACCGAGACATTCCGCTTCTCCCCAGTGGAGCGGGAGGCGCTGGAGGAGTACGCTGTGCGGTTCCGCCTCTATAGCGTCCGCCACAGGAAGAAGGAGAAGGTTCTGGGGGAGAAAGTGTTCTACCTGACTAAACTCAACCTGCAGGGCAAAACCGCACTGCCTGTTACACTGGAGCCCGGATCTGCAGTCCCCGTGAGCGCTCGGTCTTCAGACCATGATAAATATATACATACAGTGCAGCCTCAGACACCTGAGCACTGTACTTATCAGCACTTATCTCAGCAGGGAGGGTGATTTTACTGTATATCAATAGAATAAATACAAAAAAGTAAAATACAGTAAAAAGTGACAATAATTTCATGTTTTCTCCTCCAGCATCACATGGATTTATTAAAATCAGCCGCGCCTGACTGAACATAATTTAGTCAGTGGTGGATGAAGTTCACAAACCCTGTACCTGAGTTAAAAGTCGAGACCCCCAGGGTAAAATATTCCTCCAGTAAAAGTAGAAGTTCCTCCCTTTAGACCTCCACTGGAGTAAAAGTACTAAAGTATTTCCCTTCAAATGTACTTAAGTATAAAGTAAAAGTACTAAAAGAGGAATTCTGGCTCTGATGTCCTGTTATCATTTTTATAACCAGACTGGCTTCATGAACTCATTTCAGGTGAAAGTCCTCCAGCGTCTCTCTTGGTAAACCAGTCTTTTAATAGAACGTCATTAATTAGTGACGCTGACGTCTATTAAAATGATCAGAAGCACAAAACACTGAAGGTAAACAGTTTCCATCAGGGAGAACCGAGTGGCTCTGAAATCACTTTTTACACACAAGCAAAGTTTCAGTTTCAGATTTATTTACAACTTAGTTCCAAGTTTAAGTTGAATAAAAACTGGCTTTAAACTCAGGATCACAGATGAGCTCCTTTACTATGTTGATCTGTAGGCGTCTGTTCATAAACATAAACCAGCCCAAACTCATTTACTATAAAATGAAATGGTGTTTGTAGAAATTCAGAAAAAAGCCGCGTCAGTCTCGACTGCATATGTGGACATATTTCTATATTGAGCTCTATTTACACAAAGTTAGGTTAGTTCATCATTTATGTTGAACAGACTCTCCCAAAGTTTTACGCTGCTGCGCTGACGTTGAACCGCGTGCTGCACCGGGTCGGTATGACCAACAGGTCAAAACTAGCTCTAAACAAAGTGACCGCTGGGCCCTGATTGGTGCTCTGGCTTTGCGCTTCTTTCGTTTTGACATGTTACGTTTTTATACACACAGAAACCAAAAGGAACGACAGATTTCTCAAAATGTAGGAGGAAAAAGTCGGATATTAGACTCTGAAATGTAGTGGAGTGAAAGGAAAAAGTCGCCCAGAACGGAGAAACTTCAGTACAGATACACCAAAAATACTAAAGTACAGAGACTAATGAAAATGGTTCTACAGAGAACCATGAACACTCAAAAAACCCTTTGCATGATTTAAATGTTTTCATGAAATGGTTCTTCAGGTGGATGGAGAACGTGCTGTAGATGGTTCTGTGTATAACCTTGTTTGAAAATGGTTCTATAGAGCACCCAAAAGAGTTCTTCTTGACATCATCACAATAGAAGAACCCTTTTGGGTGTTATATAGAACCATTTTCTTTACTACAGAACTGTTAAAGCACCATCACTTTTAAGAGCAAAGAACATGAAAGAGAAAGACGAGAGCAAGAGAACAGACGCACACACACCTTTAGAGTCATGAGTGTATTTAGGAGCCCAAGACTAAGTAAATCTATATAAATACAGGTTTTCACATGGTGCCGTAGCCTGTTTGCCGTATCGCCCACCCAGTATGTAGAGCTGTACTCAGGAGGAGCTCAGAAGGTAATAAATGTCAGTGCTGTGTGTGTCTGCAGGGCTGCGGGTCGTTAGTGAGCGTGTCCCGCAGCGTGGGCGCTCTGTCCTACCACTCCACCGGAGAATCGTCCACTCCAGAGCTGCTCCTCGGCCTGCTCTACAACTCCAGCACCGGCCGGCTCTCTGCTGAGGTCATCAAGGGCAGCCACTTTAAAAACTCTGCCACTGACCAGCCGCCCAGTGAGAAACAACCCTAATCGCACTAATCACTCTGTTCCTGCTCTCTTGATGAGGCTTCACTTCCTGTTCTTTTTCTTAAACTCCGCTTTCTTTCTTTCCCTCTCGCTCCTCTTTCTCTCTGTCCGGCCTGCAGATGGCCTGTTCTGCTGTATAAAGCGTGTCATTGGGGGGCAGTTGTATATCATGCGAGGTGAGTTACTGTCCAGACATCGCCATCAAATTTTAATAAGGGCTTACATTTTACTCAGGGTTACGCTAGGAGGTAAAAGAAGATGAATGAAAACGCTGAACATTAACTGCTGTAGTAAAACTGGTTTTCAGCCTGAAAGTAAGAGCAGCTGCTTTTGCTGTGCAGGACTGCAAACCTGTAACTTTATAGTTTTCCTCTTTCTGCAAAAACAGATAAAATTTAGGCTTCAAGAATTCTGCTCCTGAGCTTAGCTGTGCTAACGTACTTTAGACCAGGTTTATAGGCAACAATGAGTCATACAGTCAGAAACCACATAATCAAGTCTATTAGAGATACTAAACAAGGGAACCCACAGGGCCCTGTGTTCTCTATGTAGAATCCTGTGTTCCATATGTAGGGTCCTATGTTCCCTATGTAGCATTCTGTACTCCCAGACCCCTGTGTTCTCTGTGTGATGTCCTGTGTTCTCTGTGTGATGTCCTGTGTTCTCTGTGTGGTGTCCTGTGTTCCCTGTGTGATGTCCTGTGTTCTCTGTGTGATGTCCTGTGTTCTCTGTGTGGTGTCCTGTGTTCTCTGTGTGATGTCCTGTGTTCTCTGTGTGATGTCCTGTGTTCTCTGTGTGGTGTCCTGTGTTCCCTGTGTGATGTCCTGTGTTCTCTGTGTGATGTCCTGTGTTCTCTGTGTTCTCTGTGTGGTGTCCTGTGTTCTCTGTGTGATGTCCTGTGTTCTCTGTGTGATGTCCTGTGTTCTCTGTGTGGTGTCCTGTCTTCTCTGTGTGGTGTCCTGTGTTCTCTGTGTGATGTCCTGTGTTCTCTGTGTTCTCTGTGTGATGTCCTGTGTTCTCTGTGTGATGTCCTGTGTTCTCTGTGTGGTGTCCTGTGTTCTCTGTGTTCTCTGTGTGATGTCCTGTGTTCCCTGTGTGATGTCCTGTGTTCCCTGTGTGATGTCCTGTGTTCTCTGTGTGGTGTCCTGTGTTCTCTGTGTGATGTCCTGTGTTCTCTGTGTTCCCTGTGTGATGTCCTGTGTTCCCTGTGTGATGTCCTGTGTTCTCTGTGTGGTGTCCTGTGTTCTCTGTGTGATGTCCTGTGTTCTCTGTGTGATGTCCTGTGTTCTCTGTGTGGTGTCCTGTGTTCTCTGTGTGATGTCCTGTGTTCTCTGTGTGGTGTCCTGTGTTCCCTGTGTGATGTCCTGTGTTCTCTGTGTGATGTCCTGTGTTCTCTGTGTGATGTCCTGTGTTCTCTGTGTGATGTCCTGTGTTCTCTGTGTGGTGTCCTGTGTTCTCTGTGTGGTGTCCTGTGTTCTCTGTGTGATGTCCTGTGTTCTCTGTGTTCTCTGTGTGATGTCCTGTGTTCTCTGTGTGATGTCCTGTGTTCTCTGTGTGGTGTCCTGTGTTCTCTGTGTGATGTCCTGTGTTCCCTGTGTGATGTCCTGTGTTCCCTGTGTGATGTCCTGTGTTCTCTGTGTGGTGTCCTGTGTTCTCTGTGTGATGTCCTGTGTTCCCTGTGTGATGTCCTGTGTTCTCTGTGTGGTGTCCTGTGTTCTCTGTGTGATGTCCTGTGTTCTCTGTGTTCTCTGTGTGATGTCCTGTGTTCTCTGTGTGGTGTCCTGTGTTCCCTGTGTGATGTCCTGTGTTCTCTGTGTGATGTCCTGTGTTCTCTGTGTTCTCTGTGTGATGTCCTGTGTTCTCTGTGTGGTGTCCTGTCTTCTCTGTGTGGTGTCCTGTGTTCTCTGTGTGATGTCCTGTGTTCTCTGTGTTCTCTGTGTGATGTCCTGTGTTCTCTGTGTGGTGTCCTGTGTTCTCTGTGTGATGTCCTGTGTTCCCTGTGTGATGTCCTGTGTTCTCTGTGTGGTGTCCTGTGTTCTCTGTGTGATGTCCTGTGTTCTCTGTGTGATGTCCTGTGTTCCCTGTGTGATGTCCTGTGTTCTCTGTGTGGTGTCCTGTGTTCTCTGTGTGATGTCCTGTGTTCTCTGTGTTCTCTGTGTGATGTCCTGTGTTCTCTGTGTGATGTCCTGTGTTCTCTGTGTTCTCTGTGTGATGTCCTGTGTTCCCTGTGTGATGTCCTGTGTTCTCTGTGTTCTCTGTGTGATGTCCTGTGTTCTCTGTGTGATGTCCTGTGTTCCCTGTGTGATGTCCTTTGTTCTCTGTGTGATGTCCTGTGTTCCCTGTGTGATGTCCTGTGTTCCCTGTGTGATGTCCTGTGTTCTCTGTGTGGTGTCCTGTGTTCTCTGTGTTCCCTGTGTGATGTCCTGTGTTCCCTGTGTGATGTCCTGTGTTCTCTGTGTGATGTCCTGTGTTCTCTGTGTGGTGTCCTGTGTTCCCTGTGTTCTCTGTGTTCCCTGTGTGATGTCCTGTGTTCCCTGTGTGATGTCCTGTGTTCTCTGTGTGGTGTCCTGTGTTCCCTGTGTGATGTCCTGTGTTCCCTGTGTGATGTCCTGTGTTCCCTGTGTGATGTCCTGTGTTCTCTGTGTGATGTCCTGTGTTCCCTGTGTGATGTCCTGTGTTCCCTGTGTTCTCTGTGTGATGTCCTGTGTTCCCTGTGTGATGTCCTGTGTTCTCTGTGTGGTGTCCTGTGTTCTCAGTGTGATGTCCTGTGTTCTCTGTGTGATGTCCTGTGTTCCCTGTGTTCTCTGTGTGATGTCCTGTGTTCCCTGTGTGATGTCCTGTGTTCTCTGTGTGATGTCCTGTGTTCTCTGTGTGGTGTCCTGTGTGATGTCCTGTGTTCTCTGTGTGGTGTCCTGTGTTCTCTGTGTGATGTCCTGTGTTCTCTGTGGTGTCCTGTGTGATGTCCTGTGTTCTCTGTGTGATGTCCTGTGTGATGTCCTGTGTTCTCTGTGTGGTGTCCTGTGTGATGTCCTGTGTTCTCTGTGTGATGTCCTGTGTGATGTCCTGTGTTCTCTGTGTGGTGTCCTGTGTGATGTCCTGTGTTCTCTGTGTGATGTCCTGTGTTTAGTTGTATTTGTCCTAACAGTGGACTTCCTGCATCCTGATGTTCCTCCATTTGCCTTCCTATCTACCATCTAAAGTTTGTTACTTTTACTGCTAACTTGTAAGCAAACTAACAACTTTTGTGCAGATGAAACCGGACAGAGGAATTATTCATTGTTTATGTTCTCTACACTCTCTCTTCTAAAAATTAAAATACAGATTTTTTTTAATACTGAAGCTAGCTTAGCAGAGGGCAAAGTGTGCACCTATTTAAAAATCTGCTCCTCGTTGTTCCCTATATGACCTTTGAAGACCTCATGATGGAAAGCAGGACTTTGGCAGCTCTTCTCTCCTATTGAGGTCTGATGTATCATATAAAGAGCAGAGCACAGAGCCCTCCTCACAAAACACTCTAGATTATTTTTGGGACTTTCTGTTAGCCAAAATCACAATGAGCCAAATGGCAATGAAAGTGTACCTGATTTATTAAATAACATGCTATGAAATTTTAGTACCTTAGGTGAAGCAGCAGTGTTTCAGTGCCTCATGTGTGTTTCCTGTCAATCGTAAAACTGCAGCATACATGAGCCAAAGTCAATAAATTGGCTGATTGCAGGTTGCTTGTTCAGAACTGGCCTGATTCTGACTGTGCACTATTCCTCCCTACCCCAGACACGTACGTGAAGCTGATCATGCTGGACTCGAAGGGGAAAGAGATGTCCAAGTGTAAGACATCCGTTTGTCGCGGCCAGCCAAACCCCACCTACAAGGAGACCTTCATGTTCCAGGTGGCCCTGTTCCAGCTGTCAGAGGTGACGCTGCAGGTGACGGTCTACAGCCGGCGCAGCAGCATGAGGCGGAGGGAGCGGGTGGGTTGGGTTTCACTGGGCCTCAACAGCACCACCGAGGAACAGGAGGAGCACTGGACACAGATGAAGGAGGCCGAGGGCCAGCAGGTGTGCCAGTGGCATACGCTCCTGGACTCGTAAATCGGGCAGCGGACCTAAGAAAGTGGACTGTGGAGGTGAGAGGAGTCACATCATTATTGGTTTTGGTGGGAGAAGACACCATCAGAAAACCGCTAAAGCCCCTGGGTTTGCAAGAGGAGAAGATGCCGTTTATCTAGGATTTCTGTGGAAGAAGACATAAAACTGTCAAACTGCTAATTTCAGATGCTGGGTTTCGATGGGTGAAGACAAACCTATTGGAAAACTTGGAAAACCTGGAAGCTATCCTAGGTTTTCTGGGAGAAGACAAAAAATGTTTGGAAAGCTGGCTGTACATCCAGGTTTTTGGTGGAAAATGACAAACATGTTGGAAAACTGCTAAATTTTAGTTGTTTAAGTTTTGGTGGATGCTAATCCAGTTATCTCCTAATCCAGGTTTTTAATGGGAGAAAAGACCAAAATATTGGAAAACTGATAAAGCTAGCTTCTCATGTAGTTAGCTAGCAAATGCTGAGTTAATCAAGAGACGTTCTGACATAGGCAGCTGTTCTGGCTAATGTTCTTATTGGATTCAACCTGAACTGAGACATTTAAGGACTGGTTTGGAGTCGAAGATGTTCTTGGAAGAGCAGCTCATTGTCATGATGACTATGCATCTCAACTAACCTGCCACTGAGTTTCATAATTTCCTGCAGAGACTGTTAGACTGTTCACATTTTTCTCAGCTTTGAAAAGTGAAGGAACCTGATTTTCAGGTTTGATTCCTGATTTGCACCGCATGAAATGAACTGCCATTATAAACAGAGCTAATCATCGTATCAGTGTAGGACCAACAAGCATGATCTTCTGTGACTTCCTCATTCCTCTGAAGGGGAGATGTTCACTGTTCACTATACCAGCACTGCGGCTGAATGTACAGGTGATGTAATTGCTGTATAATATATGGGGCTATCTACAGAATCCAGTATGCAACTTCATGAGCGTAATCATGAAACATCTCCAGCGTTTTCTTACTGCGCTGAATCAGGCCAGACTATGCAAAAGGAGGAGTGAAGTAACTCGGCCTGAGCTGCTTTGAGGAAGTGATGAGTGGTTTGTCTTTTGCTGAAGTGGATTTTATTCTCTAACAACCACAAATGTTTTCCTAAATTAAAGTTTGGACGACACTGGTCGTATGGTGTGCTGTGGTTTGTGATAATGCACAGAAGCGCTTCCCTCCAGTACGTACGGTCTGATATGCGTGTTCTGTGTTTCTGAGGAAGTGGCTGGCATTTCCTGAACCCAGTCCAGCGTGTTTATCTCATTATGACAAACACTGCCCTCCCTGGCCCTGTCTCTATATTTGGCTCACTACATGGAAGCGCATCACACCTACAGTGGTCCCAGAAAGTATAACTCAAAAACAGTCTGTACTTCACATGAAAATAATCTATACTTCATATCCAGTGATCTGTACCTCCTACAAATCTATACCTCACACAAAAACATTCTGTAAATCACTCAAAAACAATCTACCTCATGCAAACCGATCTATACCTCACACAATGGTCATAATCCTCACATTTAACAATTTATACTTCACGCAACAATCTGTACCTCACACCCTGTGATCTATACCTCACACCCTGTGATCTATACCTCACATCAGCCTATCTATACCTCACATCAGCCTATCTATACCTCACACCCAGTGATCTATACCTCACACAATGGTCTAATCCTCACATTTAACAATTTATACCTCACGCAACAATCTGTACCTCACACCGTGATCTATACCTCACACCCTGTGATCTATACCTCACATCAGCCTATCTATACCTCACACCCTGTGATCTATACCTCACATCAGCCTATCTATACCTCACATCAGCATATCTATACCTCACACCCTGTGATCTATACCTCACACCCAGTGATCTATACCTCACACAATGGTCTAATCCTCACATTTAACAATTTATACCTCACGCAACAATCTGTACCTCACACCCTGTGATCTATACCTCACACCCTGTGATCTATACCTCACATCAGCCTATCTATACCTCACATCAGCCTATCTATACCTCACACCCAGTGATCTATACCTCACACAATGGTCTAATCCTCACATTTAACAATTTATACCTCACGCAACAATCTGTACCTCACACCGTGATCTATACCTCACACCCTGTGATCTATACCTCACATCAGCCTATCTATACCTCACACCCTGTGATCTATACCTCACATCAGCCTATCTATATCTCACATCAGCATATCTATACCTCACACCCTGTGATCTATACCTCACACCCAGTGATCTATACCTCACACAATGGTCTAATCCTCACATTTAACAATTTATACCTCACGCAACAATCTGTACCTCACACCCTGTGATCTATACCTCACACCCTGTGATCTATACCTCACATCAGCCTATCTATACCTCACACCCTGTGATCTACACCTCACATCAGCCTATCTATACCTCACACCCTGTGATCTATACCTCACATCAGCCTATCTATACCTCACACCCTGTGATCTATACCTCACATCAGCCTATCTATACCTCACATCAGCCTATCTATACCTCACACCCAGTGATCTATACCTCACACAATGGTCTAATCCTCACATTTAACAATTTATACCTCACGCAACAATCTGTACCTCACACCGTGATCTATACCTCACACCCTGTGATCTATACCTCACATCAGCCTATCTATACCTCACACCCTGTGATCTATACCTCACATCAGCCTATCTATACCTCACATCAGCATATCTATACCTCACACCCTGTGATCTATACCTCACACCCAGTGATCTATACCTCACACAATGGTCTAATCCTCACATTTAACAATTTATACCTCACGCAACAATCTGTACCTCACACCCTGTGATCTATACCTCACACCCTGTGATCTATACCTCACATCAGCCTATCTATACCTCACACCCTGTGATCTACACCTCACATCAGCCTATCTATACCTCACACCCTGTGATCTATACCTCACATCAGCATATCTATACCTCACACCCTGTGATCTATACCTCACATCAGCCTATCTATACCTCACATCAGCCTATCTATACCTCACACCCAGTGATCTATACCTCACACCCTGTGATCTATACCTCACATCAGCCTATCTATACCTCACACCCTGTGATCTATACCTCACATCAGCCTATCTATACCTCACACCCTGTGATCTATACCTCACATCAGCCTATCTATACCTCACACACAACAATCTATACTTCACACAGTGATCATACAAAATTATCTATATGTCACACAAAAATACTCCCCTCTAACAGAACAATCTCCTGGATATACTATTCCTGACAAAAGAAAGAAATTGCAAAATAATGTCATTTGTACGAATTTATTGGAAACAAGTTAATTTACAGCAGATTATCAAGTTTCAGTCATGTTAAATGTCAGACACCTTTTCTTTAAAAGACACCTTTCAGAACAGCTTGCTAAAACTAGCATAGCAAGGAAGACACGTTAGGAAATGAGTGAAAATAAAATGAAAGTATCAAATACTGCGTTTTATCAAGTAAAGTTAGACGTGAGTGTTTCACTCAGTACAGCTGTAAACAATCTCACAGATTACTTCATACTGCGAGGTACGTCTGGTGAATTTAATCACCACATTCGGTCAAGTCTGTGGTCCCATCCACCCACCTACACACACACACACACACACACACACACGTGCTCACACTCCAGTGGAGAGTGAAACCTGAATGCAGCGCTGCTCTGGCTGCAGTCATCACTGATATGTTAAACAGGACCTATTGTGCTCATTTTCAATGTGAATAATTTTATTTTTATCTGTTAGAATACATTTACATCGTCCACTTTCTTCTGATCGGTCAACCTCGAGAGCGGTTACGCTCCTCCCCGTTCCGCCCCTGTCCTGCGGCCTGCAGACAGACCCTTCTCTCTCCTGAGCAGTTTCTCCAGCGCTGTCCATCCGCTGCTGTGTGAGGTGTGCCCTGCTCACTGGCAGGTGGGCATTAAGGACTGTGTTACGGGACTCATCGTCATCTTGTAACAAAGGAAAAGGGCTGGAAGTTTTTCACACAGCTGAGAAAAGTCTCTTTGGGAGAGAGTATCTCCCTCTGGAGTGAACTTTGAGCTTTGTGACCGCAGGATGTTCACATGCACAGAAAGATACAACACACTAAAGGAAAGAGAAACACAGGAAAGCACAATAGGTCCTGTTTAACAGAGGCACAAACTAGTAACACAGGGATCCCGGCTATCAGCATGACGTGAACAGTGATGTCATGCACAACTGATTTTTTATCTATCCATCCATCCATTTTCCAAGCTGCTTCTTCGTCAGGGTCGCGGGGGGGTGCTGGAGCCTATCCCGGCAGTCTTCAGGCGGAAGGCAGGATACACCCTGGACAGGTCGCCAGTCCATCACAGGGCAGACAGACAGACACAGACAGTCACTCACACCTAGGGGCAATTTAGCACGTCCAGTTGGCCTGACTGCATGTCTTTGGACTGTGGGATGAAACCGGAGAACCCGGAGGAACCCACACAGACACGGGGAGAACATGCAAACTCCACACAGAATGGACCCCGGTCACCCGGCCGGGGAATCGAACCCAGGCCCTCCCACCACACCACCGTGCCGCCCTGATTTTTTATTTTATTTATTTATTTATTTATTTATTTTAATTTACATCAAACAGAATGTGTCACACGGCACTATAATGAAATGAGAGATGACAGTGTGTACACATAACCAACACATCAGATGAACATCCTCTGTCTGCTCTCTCATTCTGGACAACTTTAACCAATGCAGGACAGACAGCCAAAGGTGTGAATGAAATGTGGACAGCCGAAGGCCTGTGTGATGACTACACAGAGCAGGGTCGTCTCTGCGCTCTGCTCCAGACCAAAGAACATCTGTACAGTTTATTTGCTAATCATCTACTGTTCTCATCTTTACCCTGTCAGCTCGACGTCATAGGACAGGAACGCTGCATGCTACAGACTAACTTTCATTTTTTCCCTGAAAGCTAGTGCTGTGCCATTCTAATGAGGGCCCCACTGAGATTGTACCCCTTTCAGAAGCTTTGGAATTCTGGTCTTTTTATAGACTTTGTGAAATATATCCATTATGACAACGTCAACACTAGCTATGTTCTTGGCTCGTCAACCAATCTGAAGCTGGTTTCGTGGCTTGCTGGCCAATCAGAGGCGGCGTTCTTGGTTCATCAACCAGGTAGAGGCTGTGTTCCGGACTTCTCGACCAATCAGACCAATCAGTTCCTGACTCGTTGAAGAATCAGAGGCTGTGTTCCTCACTTGTCGAAAATCAGGGTCTGTGATTGTGACTTGTTGCTGGAACAACACTTCCCTTCCAGGAAAGATGAAAACACACCTCTAGCATGCAGCGTTCACTAAACAGTTTTCTTTTATGTACGACGCCTTTTGATGCCGTATACATTACGTCGAATTGAAAGGGTTGAAAATTGTTCCTTTTGTTATTCAATGAGTTACATTTATGTTTTAATTCTGTATGAACAGATTCTAATCGGCTTTTGATTTTTGTTTGATGTAAAAAAAAAATATTGCATACAAAACAAAAGCTTCAAATCTGGATCAAAATCGAATGGACTGAAAGTTTGGAATCGGCACTTTCCACATGATTTCTCTGCTGCTAGAAATACTTACTGTAAAATGACAGCATTGTTTCACTATGACTGGCGATAACGGACACTTCTAAAGGTTAAACGGACCAAATGCGCAGATTGGCTTTAGCTTAGCCTGGCTAATATAGTGGCTATTTAAGGAAATCGTGTGGACCAGCTCCTCAAACGCAGTCTCTTATCTGCTGGTCTGAGCCGTCTTCATCCCAGGCCGTGGCCTTTTTCTAACAAATTAGTTTCATCCACCTTGACCACTGAAAATCTGGACCCGTTCTGGTTCCCTAAGCTCTCGTCAGAGTTCAGAATTATTCTGGGATTCTGGAAAACAGGGTTATAGGACGCTCTGGAATCCCACACACAGCGTGCTGGTCTGTGAGGAGCTCCTTTGTCTAAGAGACTCTCCATGTCAAGTTCTGGATCTCCTTTGGGTTCCTGAAGTGATCGCCTTTCCTCTAGATCACCGGTGGATCCTCTGGCCCTAGAGATGACCATATACACGTTGTCCCCAATGCTGAATCTGCGGCGCTTCTGGCGAGGGGATTGGTCAAGTGGTACCACCATCTGTTTGAGAAGGTCGCTGCAGCTTTTGGAGCGGGTCAGCTCCTCCTCCTGCTGCTTTTTCCTCTTCTCGGCCGCACCAATCGCTGTAATGACGTCACTGTAGTCCTCGCCCTTCTCCGACATGAACTTGAAGATATCGACGATGCTGGCCGTTTGAGGCAAGGGGGCTTTCTGGACCTGATCGATGTTGTACGGAGAAAGCTTGTGACGCATCTGCCTCCTTTTCTTCAGCACTTTGTGGGCCTCCACCACCATGTGGACATTCCAGCTGAAGAACAGGGAGAGCCACGCCAGGCCCATGTATATCCATATCTCCACAGCGAAGCGGTACAGTGCCTGGTACTCCACATTTGTGTTCACACCTGTAAAGAGACACAGAGCTTTAGCGCTTAAAGACTTTAGAGACTTCAGAGCGTAAAGTACAACCCCAGCTACAAAATGGTCTCTGGAATGCTGCAGTTACACATGTCCACCACAGAGGTCTCCAAATCCCCAAATCTTACATAGTGCAGGTTTTTTACCCAAACATTTGAGCTCGATCAGAAGGTTTTAGGCTGTATTTGGGTTCAGACGAACTTCTGAGACCTGATATTCTTAATGTGACTGTGCTTCCAGTTCTTATTGTGTTTCCTGAGGTTTCTCCTACTGACTGAGCTCAAATTATCCTGGGAAAAAAAAACAACAGTGAGACTTAGATCAGATCTTAGATTAGTGGAACAGAAGCTAACGGTCATTTCTATAACTGATTAACTTTTCGACAATATTTTGATTAATTGTCATATTCAACTTTCAGTTACACAAAAATAAGTACCAGTGTCCTCTTACGACATTCAAAGTGTAAATAAACAGCGACTGTGATGTATCATGTGATTTTGTCAGTTATGGTTCAGTGAAATAACAGAAGCTGTATCGCCCCCTACACTTCCTGTAGAGTATTACGGTTTGCTGGAACGAGTGCCTGTGTTGTAGAGCACTTGTGCAATGTTGAGTTTGTTGGCCAGCTTTCGCAGACCTACAGATCAGCACAGCTACACCTCAGTTACCTGCTACATAGTCCCCGAACCCAACAGTGGTCAGGGTGATGAAGCAGAAGTAAAGGCCCTCCAGGTAGGTCCACTCCTCCACAGCCATGAAGATGAAGGGTGGGATGAGCAGGTGAAACAGCAGACCCCACAGCAGGAAGATAGTTGTGCAGATAAACTGGACATTTTTCTGACAGACACAAAAAGGAAACCTTATCAGTCTTTTATGAATTAAAAAAAAACTTTTTTAAAAATATCGTAGGTTAATTAATGTATAGGTGTGTGATGGAGCTCTGAAGTCGCACATCATTCCGTAGTTAGTGTCATGCTCATTGTAGGATCTCTGGATCTGAGCTGGTTATCTATATGAGATAATGTTATTGAAAATAGCTGCTATCTCACTCTGTGGTAACAACAAGGTTCCAATGCTTTTTACCGTGTGTACACTTTTGTCTCTGAATTACATATAATGCTACATGAGCTAACACAAATAAATGTGTCCCAAACTCTGAAAATCAGTGTGGAACATTAAGAATTGTCACATTTTCTGCGGTTCAGTACTTTATTCATAATTTCAATGAAAAATATGGTGATTTTATGCGTTTACAGCTGTTCAAAGTTGTGTTTTCAAACTTCTGTAAAGCTGCTTTGTGACAACATCGTTGTAAAAAGCGCTACACAAATAAACTTGAATTGAATTGAATTGTTTTCTAGTACTGGTTGCATTTATGATAAAATCGTAACTACTGAAACGGTCACAGTTGAAACATTTGGTAAAGCTTGGGTAGTGTTATGATTGTTTTGATGGTGGCACAACAATGTTCAGTCATTAGTGTTAATAAAATAATCATATAGGGTCACTCAAAGCAAAAAAAAAATAGTCTGAAGTCCAAGATCAGTTTGTAGATCATTCAGTGGAATCATGTGAATATGTTCTACATGTAGAGTTAAAGTTTAATAGCAGGCGTATTGTTGTGTAGAAATGTTAGCCTGCTTGCAGCATTACTTATATTTATACTTATATATTATCCGAGTGGTTGTAGCCAAAGTACGAGAATGGCCCAATCACAAAATGCGTCTATTGTATTAACATGTTTTTGATCACCTGCAGTCGTTCAATTCTCTGGATCCACAACTGATATTTCAACTCCTTAATGACCTCATAATTTAGAGGATTTTGGGGGGAAATTTACGGCAAAACGTATCAGCTCTGAAACGTTGTTACCACAGAGTTTCGGTTTCCTTTTCTTATAAGAGATAAACGGCTCAGACCCGGAGTTCTGGATTTGGGCATGACACAAACCACCCATGTGTTGTGGCCTGATGGTGGCGCCATACCACACGGAGGCCTTTGTGCAGCAGCACTTGGCTCAGGCGCTTCGCTCTGCTCCCAAAAAACGTGCCCAGCTCGCTGATCCAGGTGAAGCAGAGTGGGATTCCGCAGAGCCCGAATAGGATGCAGAACACTCGCCCTCCCGCTGTCTTCGGAGCAACATTCCCATAACCTGAAACAACATCGTAGTTTGGAGAGGGAGGTGACCGCTGGAGCTCAGCTCACCTGCAGGCCATTCAATTTGAGCTGATAATTAACTGTCATACAAATAACTGACACTTTATGACACTATAAACCTTTTGTGTACTTTAGTCTGTGTTTATTGATCTTTATTGACAGGCTTCCTATTCAGCACCTTCTTAATAACTGCTGCACCATTTAAGATGGAAAAAAAGATTCCGGAGTTCTATTAGAGAAGCATCCTATTTCTAAACTCTGGTCTCCATGACGACTTCAGTATGAACTGAATTTAGGATAGTTGCATTTTACTGTACCATAAACGCCACAAGATACAGTTTCAGTGTGTATTAACTGTTATTTTCGTTATGTAGTTAAATCTGCTCAGAGGAGGAAAAATATCAAAACAAGTTTTTAAAAAATTAGCAAACAATGTCTAGAGGTGACAACAGAAGAAACAGAAAAAAACCCTAGAAAATATAATTGTGGGGTGGTGGACGAGGATGAGGTGCAGCAGAGGCCTGAGATGTGTGAGTGTGTCGTAATATTAAGAAACACTTAAGATCATAATATTTTCAAGAATAACACTTGTTTTAAATTCTTGGTTCTTAAATTTCTCCTAAATTTGAAGTTATGAAAAAACACATTTAAGAAGATTTTCTTTCTTAAGACTCTTTGGTGAAACCGGGCCCTGCTTACCTATAGTGGTGATGATGGTGGCAGCGAAGACTAAAGCATTTGTCCAGGTCCAGCTTTTGAAAGGTTTTTCTCCTGTGATGGTCACACCCTGGCCAGCTGCTTTAGCCACCACCTGCGGACAGAAACGTTTCCAAGTTAGAACAGCTGTTCAAAGTGCTCACATTCAGACGAACAACAGGGGTGCAGTGACTCGTATTCCCAGGTTTGACCTGTTACCACACGCTGAGGTTTACTGTGTTGACGTTTGTTATATGAGCTCAACCTCTTGAATCGCACAGAGCCGTTATTGGGATCCTTCTGTTAGAAATAAAGGTACAGTGCAGGTTAAAAGTATGTTTTAATCTAATCTCTGAAAACAGAGCAGTAGAGTAAAAGCCTGGAGGCGAGGCGAGGCGTGTGGAGTCAATACAACTTACAACAGATCATTTCAGTGGATTATGGTTCAGTTATGTTCCCTGACTAAAGGCACTGAGATGGAGCCTCGAGGGTCCCACCCCAGTGACAAGAGGGGCACTGCCCCAGTGACAGTCTAGAGCCTTTATTTCTGATTATTAATCTTGTCTGTTTTTTCGATTCTTTATTTTAGTTTTAGTTTGATAAGATTAGATTTTTCTTTTTCAATCCCTTTAATGCTGTAAATGCTCAGCTACATTGAAAATGACACCCTCAAAGTATTTTGAAAATCAAGGTTGACTGATTGACTGATTTCTGAATAATGTACAAAATTCACACCCACCTCCTTTTCCTCTCATTAAAACGGAAAACTTAGCAGCAGTTGTTGAAGTTTGTGGAAGTAGCTCTCATTTTTTCTGTGCTTCTCTTCTAACAGCAGTTACTGGTTTTCAGGGTAACACTGACCGACTCCGTTTCCCAGTGTTGCTCTGATCGGCCTCTAACAGACATCAGTCATCGCTGCTTAATCTAAGCGCTGCTGTCTAATCACAGGCTGCTTTCTTCCTCAGTTCCTCTCGAGGCTCCTCCTCTTCCTCTTAAGGAGTTTTTCTCGACGAGGCTCATGGGGGCTCAAACTCTGATTTTCTGTAAAGCTGCTTTGTCACAGCACTCAGCGTAAAAAGTGGTACATATATACATTTTGAACCTTTATCGGCTGCGCTGTCTCTTTTCCCAGGTGCAGCCCAGTAACTCCTCACAGCACCTGAGCTAGACTGAAAACACAGAAACATTCAGCTGTAATTTCTCAGCTGCTGTTCCCAAGTGTTTGACCCCTGAATTTCTGGGCAAGTGTGTGTGTGTGTGTGTGTGTGTCTCTGGGTGTGGGTGTGTGTGTGTGTGAAAGAAGCTTAAACTCTGTTTATGAACAGATTAATCAGGACATTTTATTTCTTAGACTGTCTGTAATCTAGTTGTTTTTTTGTCAGTCACCCAACTGCAGTTCCACTAGCACAGCCTTAAACAGGACATTTAACACCCCCCCCAACTCCCCCACCCATGAAGCTCAGACTATGATTAGAGTGACCAGACCCAGCCCTGCATTTCAGCTTCATTTACAGAGCCCAAAAAACTCTCAGTCTCTTCGTCGGTCCTGAATTTCAGATTTTTTCACTGTTCTCAGTCTCTGTACAGACTGCAGTGCGTCTGGTCATCCTCCTCCTGCCTTGACCCTTCATCAACAGGCAGGTTCTGACAACAGGACAGGCTTTAGTCTGGATATTTTTGAGTGGACAGTCCACTTTCAACCTAGCAGTTACACTGATCCAACACACTCGTACCAGTACCAAGACACACTACCGTGTGAGCGTCTCTACTGCGCTTAGAATGGAGCACCACTGTAACCAAACACCACATGGTGGAGCCCATAAAGTGAGCGCTGAGTGTAAAGATATCAGCTCGGCTTGGGGTGGGAGTGGCGAGGGGTCTGTGTGTGAAGAATTAAGGTAAACATGTTTGTTTGTTCTGAAGCGTTCTCGCGTCTGTGTGTATCAGCGTACTGAAGGAAACGGGAAGCTGTTTGCTACGGATGTAAATCAGTAGATGAGCTGCTTTGTTTTCTACTAAACTCACTCTGTTAGGAACCCGCCTGAAATGCTAAACCACACCTGCACAGCCACGCCCCACATCCCACACCTCTCTCTGTTTACTTTCACAACCCACTTTCTTTCTGTTACACTGTTATTCACAGAGAATCTCACACAGATACAACACAGAAATCTACTGAACATCAGTGCTGACACACAAAGCTCTGATTCTAATGACTGAATAATTCATCACAGTTACTGAATTATTCACAACAGATACTGAAGAATTCATAACAGATACTGAAGAATTCATAGTAGATAGTGAATAATTCCTTGATTGGTCAGCTGGGTCATTCTGAACATTCCTTGGCAGCGTTTCTCGTGTGCTGTATTCTCAGCTTCGGTTCCACTGTTGGTTTGTACTTATTCTTTCTCCTCTGCCTGTAAATGCATCACATGTAGAACCGCCTGTGTTTGAAGGTAATGAAGACGCAGAACAGAAGCACAGTCACGTGGATGTTTAGATAGTGTCCCTGCTTTCAGGGCCGTTTCGTTGTAAAGTTGCAGGTCCAGCTGAGCCACGCTGACGGCAGCAGGAAGGGAGGAGGAGGGGAATGAGTCACGTTTATGATCTCAGTGTTACTCACAGCCTCCACACTTTTACAACTTCCTCCCTGGCTGAGTTCCTAAAGGCAGCATTCTTCCCCTGAAAGCTCTCAACACTGTCACCATTCAGAGCCCCACCCCAACCCACACACACACACACACACACACACACATAGCCACCCCCAGTCTAACACAACACCTCAATGTTAAAGCGTGTGTGTCCTCCCCTCAGTCGAATCACAGCCCCACCAATAACACCTTTACACTGAATTTACTCCTGACCACAAACAGAGCCAAGCAGCAGCTCACTGCACTCACTCAGCTCACTCACTGCACTCACTCCGCTCACTCACTGCACTCACTCAGCTCACTGCGCTCACTCACTGCACTCACTCACTGCACTCACTCACTCACTGCACTCACTCACTCACTGCACTCACTCAGCTCACTGCACTCACTCACTGCACTCACTGCGCTGACTCACTGCGCTCACTCACTCACTGCACTCACTCACTGCACTCACTCACTGCACTCACTCACTGCACTCACTGCGCTCACTCACTGCACTCACTCACTGCACTCACTCACTGCACTCACTCACTGCGCTCACTCACTGCACTCACTCACTGCACTCACTCACTGCACTCACTCACTCACTGCGCTCACTCACTGCGCTCACTCACTGCACTCACTCACTCACTGCACTCACTCAGCTCACTGCACTCACTCCGCTCACTCACTGCACTCACTCAGCTCACTGCGCTGACTCACTGCACTCACTCACTGCACTCACTCAGCTCACTGCGCTGACTCACTGCACTCACTCACTGCACTCACTCAGCTCACTGCGCTGACTCACTGCACTCACTCACTGCGCTCACTCACTGCACTCACTCAGCTCACTGCACTCACTCACTGCACTCACTCACTGCACTCACTGCACTCACTCACTGCACTCACTCAGCTCACTGCGCTGACTCACTGCACTCACTCAGCTCACTGCGCTCACTCACTGCGCTCACTCACTGCACTCACTGCACTCACTCACTGCGCTCACTCACTGCACTCACTGCACTCACTCACTGCGCTCACTCACTGCACTCACTGCGCTCACTCACTGCACTCACTGCACTCACTCACTGCGCTCACTCACTGCACTCACTGCACTCACTCACTGCACTCACTCAGCTCACTCACTGCACTCACTCAGCTCACTCACTGCACTCACTCAGCTCACTGCGCTCACTCACTGCGCTCACTCACTGCACTCACTCAGCTCACTCACTGCACTCACTCAGCTCACTGCGCTCACACACTGCGCTCACTCACTGCACTCACTGCGCTCACTCACTGCACTCACTCAGCTCACTGCACTCACTCACTGCGCTCACTCACTGCACTCACTCAGCTCACTGCACTCACTCACTGCGCTCACTCACTGCACTCACTCACTGCACTCACTCAGCTTACTGCGCTGACTCATTGCACTCACTCACTGCGCTCACTCACTGCACTCACTCACTGCACTCACTCAGCTCACTGCGCTGACTCACTGCACTCACTCACTGCACTCACTGCACTCACTCACTGCGCTCACTCACTGCACTCACTCAGCTCACTGCGCTCACTCACTGCACTCACTCACTGCACTCACTCACTGCACTCACTCAGCTCACTGCGCTCACTCACTGCACTCACTCAGCTCACTGCACTCACTCACTGCACTCACTCACTGCACTCACTGCACTCACTCACTGCACTCACTCACTGCACTCACTGCACTCAGCTCACTGCGCTCACTCACTGCACTCAGCTCACTGCGCTCACTCACTGCACTCACTCACTGCACTCACTGCACTCACTCACTCACTGCACTCACTCAGCTCACTGCGCTCACTCACTGTGCTCACTCAGCTCACTGCGCTCACTCACTCACTCAGCTCACTGCACTCACTCACTGCGCTCACTCACTCAGCTCACTGCGCTCACTCACTCACTCACTGCGCTCACTTGGACAAACTGCATGTATTTTTACACTCTTAATTCTCCAAAATACAACAGTGCAAAACATGGAGACCGGCTCTCAACAATAAAATAAGCGAGAGATTACAGCTGCTTCAATCTTTCTATTTCATGGCAGACGTTTCAGCTCAGGCTGTCCTCAATGCCTAAATAGCCTAAAATATTTATGTATTCAGATATATACAGATACCGATGGTCTGGTGTTCATGTGATATGTGAATATTTTTGGCTACATTTTTGTGCACCAATTCTGAAGGTTGAGGACAGCATGAGCTGAAACTCGTCCCCCGTGAAATACAATCATTTAAGCGACTATAATCTCGGGCCTCCATGTCCATGAGTACAACGTACATTCACAAACACTCCCGCTGGCCCTCATAGACACTGCGTACAAGCTCTCATACATACTAACATAATTCGCTGCTGTCTGAAGAAAACCTTTTATCTCCATTTTTGACATTTTTTCATTTTTTGACATAACACCTTAGCACCCCACTTGGATTTCATAGTACCAGCTTTATTAAGCTTAAAGTACAATTACTTTTCAAATTTTCTCCTTCGGCTTTACTGCTGATCACTTCTCTCACTCTCGGGCCAAAGAACAGACAAAACAGCCAGCAACGGATTAACTATGGATTTTTGTGTGTTGCTGTATACTACATGTGGAGAAAGTGGTTCAGATGTAAACAGAGCGGTTCTCTGTTCTAGATAAACTCACTGAGTCAGAGCTGTCCACAGTGGTGGTGATGGGAACCAGACGTCCCTCTAAAAGCTCCTCACAGAAAGTTCCTCCATGAACTGGTTCTGAATTCACTGCCTGATGACTGAGACGCTGTTTTATGAGAGTTTAGAGAACTTCAACTCCATTCATGGTGGAGGGAGACATGCAGGGCGCTGTGCGGCAAAATAGTCCCCAAAGAAAACTCATTATTCCAGATTTTCCACTGTTTTCCATCATCAACATTCCATATAAGCTCAGAAGACTCGTGTAGGTTCTCTGGTGGTTCTGGATGGTAAATAAAGTGTCTGTATCTGTGTTGTAGTCATGGCGACGCCTGGTTCCCATCACCACCACTGTAAAGACATCATTTTGCATCAAACCGCTCAGTCACTGTGTAATAAACCAGTGTTCTTGCTCTTTAAAGTCAGTGAACAGTAAATGTTTACACCGGTGGTCTCGTCCACCACCTGTTACACTCATGACTGTCAGCATGTTATGTGTGCACTGCAGTCAGTGACAGCTGTGCGGGGTGAAAGGTCACACACAGCTGCGGAGAACATTTCATTTTTTTGTCTTATTTTTTCAGAAAAAGTGTAAATGTATAATTGAATATAGAAATTGATAATAATAATGCAAAACAAATAATGTAAGGTAAAAATAATATAATGCTTTAAAAAGTTTCTATGATAAATTAATATCACATTTTAAAATGCGATGAAAAGCGAAGGACACTGATGTGTCCAGCGAAACAGGACAGACGCCCGTGTGTCCAGACTCGCAGACGGGAGGTGCTTCTATAGGGGTGGACCGGTCATTCGTGCTAACACGTGTCTGCCACGCTCAGGACACCGCGATGTCGTCAGCCAGGTGATGAAACAGGTAAACATTACCGTTCGCTGCTTACAGTCACGCGGCGCTTTACATGACTTTAATTAGCAGTAATAAAAAGGAGGAATTGCTCCCCGGAACCGGGCAGTGCGCCTGTAAGTGCGGCGCTGCTTCGGGAGACGTGCGCTAACCTGCATCACACCAGAGCCTGTTGTTGTGGAAGTTTGTAGGCTGCCACACTGTGACGCACCTTTGAAGATGTTCTAGACGTGGCACACCTGCAGGGATCATCCTGGAGTCTATCTGTGAAATAAAAGCCCTGAAGGAAACATTACAGCCAGCGAGAATTATGAAAAAATAATGGAGTAATATAATATCTTTACAGATATATATATATATATATATATATATATATATATATATATATATATATATATATATATATATATATATATATATATATATATATATATATATATATATATATATATATGTGTGTGGGCAGCATGGTGGCATGGTGGGTGGCGCTGTCGCCTCACAGCGAGGAGGGCCTGGGTTCGATTCCCCGGCTGGGTGACCGGGGTCCTCTCTGTGTGGAGTTTGCATGTTCTCCCCGTGTCTGTGTGGGGTTCCTCCGGGTTCTCCGGTTTCCTCCCACAGTCCAAAGACATGCAGTCAGGCCAATTGGGTGTGCTAAATTGTCCCTGGGTGTGAGTGTGTGAGTGACTGTCTGTGTCTGTCTGTCTGCCCTGCGATGGACTGGCGACCTGTCCAGGGTGTATCCTGCCTTCCGCCCGAAGACTGCTGGGATAGGCTCCAGCTCCCCCCCGCGACCCTGACGGAGAAGCGGCTTGGAAAATGGATGGATGGATGGATGGATATATATATATATGTGTGTGTGTGTGTGTGTGTGTGTGTGTGTGATGAATATCCCCTAAAAGAGTTTTAAACTAATTCAATAATCTATACACTAGGACAGCTTTTCTACATCTTCACAACATCGCCAAGATCAGAAATGCCCTGTCCCTGCGTGATGCAGAAACACTAGTACACGCCTTTATTACTTCCAGGCTAGACTACTGTAACGCGCTACTGTCAGGATGTACGAGCAGGAATTTAAACAAACTCCAACTAGTCCAAAACGCCGCAGCCAGGGTTCTCACTAAAACTAGAACATCTGATCATATCAGTCCAGTGCTATCATCACTTCATTGGCTGCCTGGGACGTCAGACTGTCTCAGAGTGCTGCCGTGTCTGTGTGTCCTTCTGGTTCTCTCCTGTTAGTTAAGCTGTCATAGATCTGCCGGAGTCGTTAGCCACACTCTGGAAATGTTCACATTCCCTGTTTTACGTACAGACAGACAGAATAAAACTAATTCCCTCTCCCTGCCCTTTTTCCCGAGTAAACAACTGCCCACATGTCCGGCTGGACACTGATGGACGACTGACTGTCGAGCCCTCCTGCTGCCCACTTCAGACCAGCTGCCCATGTCCCAGGTACCAACACCTGCCCTGCACCAGCTGCCCACCCTACACTGATGTTCTCATAGACTCCCAGCTATTCCTACTACTAATATTACTGCTATTAATATTAGTAGTATAATAACTCTGTAGGTAGTCTGACCAGAGGAGGACGGGTCCCCCCTGGTGAGCCTGGTTCCTCCCAAGGTTTCCTCCTCAGCTCTGAGGGAGGTTCTCCCTGCTACTGTTGCCCCTGGCTTGCTCACCTGGGGGGTTTACATTATTTACATTCCTGTTAAACGCTGTCTTTACTGGAATTCTGTGAAGCTGCTTTGTGACGACATCCGTTGTAAAAAGCGCTGTAGACGGCACCTGCACAGCCAGCAAGCTAACATGAAAGCGAAAGACCCCCAGAGCCACAGTGTTGCTCACGCTGAGTGCATGCTGACCCCAGCCGAGCAGCCACAGCTGGATTCTCAACAGGTAACAAGAGCAGAGATGAACAGGCTTTTTCTCTGAGGTGCTGTTTGGGCTGGTCTTTAATAAAAAGCGTAAAATAAAGAAGTTGTGTTTGTGTAACTTGTGTGTTTAGGATGGGGGTCTGTGCTGAGGGGGTCTGTGCTGAATCAGCTTCTTAATCAGATTCTCCTGTTCCACCTTAAATAATGCAGCATTTGTTATTATAAGGCCTTAATGTAACTGCTGCAGCATTTAAGGTGGACTGGGAAAACCTGAGGAAGAAGGAAGCTGACATGGGCTGTGTGGCACACGTAAGGTGTGATATTAACTGGCGATTACACAACGGTTCATTTCAGACGACCACGATGTGGAGAAACACAGACGTCATGTAACGAGCAGTGTAACCAATTACTAACCACAAGGCAGTAAACAAGTAATGCGTGATCTGTTTTCACGTGTAATAATAACAACCCCAACTATGATGTTGCTCAGTATCCTAATTTCTTAAGAGTGTACATGTATGATATCTGTAAAAAAACATTATTATTATTATTATTATTATTATTATTGTTATTATTATTATTATTATTATATAACTGTTTTAGGTATTTTTAAAATAACATTATTTAAACAAAGAAAACCAATAACAAGGTTGATTAATTTTCTTAAGATGTCATAAAGACAAATATTACATATCTGGATTAAACTCTTAAAAAAGATGGTTCTTCAAGGGTTCTTAAGTAAGGACAATGCTTTTGTTTAGAACCATGAGTTCCATAACACAGGAGAACACATCGTATCTCCAACATGATAACTTCACAGGAAAAGGACAAGACCTACTCTACTTTTAATGTAAGTCAATGGAACCAGACTTTTACAGGCCATTCTGGGCCGTTTGTTTTAGTCCATTCACCGTGAAGTTCACACCCAATGGGAAGGGAAATGGCCAGTTTCAAATTTTGTCAGAAACTGAAAAAACAAAACTGGAGATATGAGGTTCTCTTCCAACAGCAGTGATACAGAACCTGAATGGCCTGGCCTCTCTGACAAAGACCTACAATCAGAAAAGCTCACAGTAACATGTTGTGATGTAATTTACCACAATAATGATAAACGTCACACTGACCAGCTCTGTGTGTCTTTATAGCAGGAGAGATTACAGCTCCCTGCTAAGACCACAGAAAGCGGACAGCGTGTCTGTTCCTGAGAGTTTTGACCCGATCCTGGTCCTGGAAATCACCCACCCTGTAGAGCTTAGCTCCTACCCTAATCTAGCACACCTAATGCAGGTAACGAAGGCCTCCAGAGACACCTCAGTACTGAAGCCAGGTGTGCTGGCTCTGAACTCTCCAGGATGGTAGTAATGGATTAACAGGGTGGTTAATGGTCTCCCAGTGGGACCTAAAGGTGTTCTACAGGACTGCAGTGGAAACCATTAAGCCAGTTCCCTTAAGAATGTAAAGGCACCAGGTTTTAGTGGTTTCTAGTGGTGCTTTTTTAGCAGGGTTCTGCCTGACTGAACCCACAGTGTCCTGTTTAAACATCGTTTAAACGCAGAGGTGTCAAATTCAGGTCCAGAAAGTAAAAATCCTTCCCAGAATTTTGTTCCATCTGCCTGGACAGCTGTGCTGGTGGTTTGATCTAACAAGAGAAGCCAGGACGTTGGAACAAAATCCTGGGAAGGATTTTTACTTTCTGGGCCTGAATTTGACACCTCTGTTTAAACGGTAGTAATTGTGCTGATGTAACATTTTATCTGTGGGAATAACATGTCTGTCTGCTTCTTCTCAGCGTGGCCTCTTCAGGTCTTCTCCTCTTGCAAAACAGCACAAACTTTACACACAGCAGCTTTAAACATCTCCTGGAGATTAAAGCAACTGCTTCTCCTGCCCCTGACTGCAGCCCGTGTTTAAGGCTCCGGGGTGGAAAACCTGCAGGTCGGAGTTTCTGCCCCAGCTTGTTGAGTTACATCATCAGGGAGGCAACAAAAGGCTCGCGTGCCTGAGCTTCACCACACTTATTACCCACTGCACACCTCCATGACTTCACTCAGCCCAGAACACCACAGCTGGGGTCTCACTCCACTTACACTCGCGCGCCTGAGGCCATTTAAGGTGGAACGGAAGAGTTCCAGACAAAGCCAGCCTTTACCTCAATAATGCCGTCCAGGTCCTGCTTGCTCAGGCAGGGGTGCTTCAGCAGGAGGAGCTGTTTCTGCTGTTTGTACTCCTGCGCTGCGGACTCGAAGTTGGACTCCTCCAGGATCTGGAAGATCGCGGCTCCGATAAACAGATAGAAGATGATGACCGAAGTGAGGACCGGGCCTTTATCTGCCATGCCGCGCGACTGCCGAGCTTCCTGACCGGATCAGAACCCCATGGAGCTGATAGGAGGCTGGAGAGCTCGCGTGGCTCCCGGGGGAAGTTCGGCCAGGGCTCTCCGAGGCCACTTCGAGATCCTCGGTCCCTTTGACCCTCAGCACTGCCTGAAACGCGGCGGGTGAAGAAGGCACGTGCGCTGGGCAGGAGGACTTTTAAAAGTCCAGTTTCTGGATCACACAGGTCAGTTCAGAGCCACTCCAGAGCGGCTCCCTCACCTGGAATCTCCGGGAAGGGGAGCTGAGCTGGGATTAAACGTTAAGCTCTGGTGTTAAAGCGCTTCCTCGGCCCAGCAGAACTTCAGGAGTCGGTAAACTAGTCCAGCTGCGCCGCTCAGCTTTCCAGAGTCTGAGAGGAACTAACCACGCCCTTCGGCGCGGGGCCACGCCCACGACCGCGGCGCCACGCCCCTGAATTTCATTCTTACAGATAACAATGCCTAATTTACTACCACGCGCTTTAAAAAGATGGTTCTTTAGTAAGGAAAATGGTTCTAGATAGAACCATGAACCCTCAAAGAACCCTTTGCCTGATGAAATAATACTTTGCATTGTGAAATGGTTCTTCAGAATGATGGAGAATGTACTGTATATGGTTCTATATACCACCAAAAAGGGTTCTGCTGTTGTTACAAGTTGCACAAAATAGAAGAACCCTTTTTGCTATCTTGCTATTTAGAACACTTTTCAAAAGGTTCTATATAGAACCATATACAGCACATTCTCCATCAATCTGAAGAACCATTTCGCTGTGCAAAGAACTCTGTAAAGGGTTCTATACAGAACCATTTTCTTTACAAAAAACCCTTAAGAACCATCTTTTTAAAAGACTATTACAACTATTACTACGACTAATAATAATAATAATAATAATGAAGCATTTATTATAGTATACAGCATTACAGTTACTGGGTTGTAAAGCTTATTTATTAAAAAAAAAGATGTGTGAAGTTGAAAGAACCTTTACATAATTTAGGAAGAACCCTTACACAGGTGCAGAACCTTTACAGTACTCACTCACACAGGATCTTCTCAAATACAAAACCAACTACGGAATATGAAAATTCATATTCCTTTTTTAAGGTGCATATGAGATCTACAAATGTATTATTATTATTGTTATTATTATTATTATTAATAATAATAAACCTATTGTAGCTGTTTAGGTACTTAAAAATAGCTTAAAACAACAAAAATCAATAAACAGTTTATTGATATTCTTACAGTTATAAAGACAAATATGACACATCTGGCCTACACTCTTAAAAACATGGTTTTTCAGGGTTTTATTAAAGAAAATCGCCCTGTTTAGAAGCTTGAGTTCTATATAGAACCATTTACATGCTTAAATGGTTCTCTGCCTGGTTAAATGGTTCTTCAGACTGATGGAAAATGTGTTGGTTCTATGTAGCACCAAAAAGAGGTTTCTGTGGTTGTTACAATGTCAAGCTTGTGTAAAACAGCAGAACCCTTTTGGTGCTGCATAGAACCATTTTCAAAAAGGTTCTAACTAGATCCATGTGAAACACGTTCTTACCACTGACAGCTGTGTTTGTGTTCATTAGTGTTTATTCTGTTATTTGGTGTTTTATATCTGAGATGAAGAGTTTTCAACTCTTTTTATGACCAACCGAGGCCTCTGGACACAGCTGGACGCCTCTGATATGATTACAGTGCAAACCTCGGTTCTAGAAACGTTGGGACAGAGTGTGAGACGCTGATGAAAACAGAAAACAGTGGTTAGTAAATCCTGTATTACATTTAAAACACCACAGAAACGTCTGATGATTTACTTTATGAAGTTTAGTGTTTGCGGTAAATATACGTTCATTCCTTCTAGAACCGTTCTGACCGGATCCTTTTCACGCTGTGATACATACTCCATCTTTCCTTCGTGGCACTTCAGAAACATTTTAGGCACTGAAGACACAGACGGGTCCAGATCTGAGAGCTTTTCTTTCTTTAGTTTTTAGCTGTTCTTCAGCCTTTCAGTGTGAGACGTTCTTGGGCTGCAGGCAGGTCAATCTAGCACCCACACTCACATCTACATTTCCAGCGTTTAGCAGACGCTCTGGTCCACAGCCACTTACAACAAGAGCTCTGTCTGTCTGGAGAAAGTCTCTCTGCTGGTCACCAGTAAGTTAGAGAGAAAGACGGTCCTGAGCTCAGATACTGATAGAAACACAGTCACTGATACAGAGAGAGAAGGAGCAGAGCTGAACACAGAACTCTACGACACACTATAACACACTACAACACACTACAACACACTACAATACCATTACACAGACATGCTTTTGGATAAACAAATATATAGCGCCAAAAAAGGTTCTTCTGTTGTACACCCTAAAAGAGATGGGTCTTCGAGGGTTCTTTAGTAAAGAAAATTACAGAACAATAAACACTCAAAGAAAATCTTCCGATTGATAGAGAATGTGTTGTTTATAGATCAATACAGAACCCTTTTTGGAAAAGAATTTTATTTAGCACCAAAAATGTTACGAGGTCTGTAAGAATAGAAAACCCTTTTTGGTGATACATAAAACCGTCTGCAGCACGTTCTCCATCAATCTGAAGAACCATTTCATGGTGCAAAGAACCCTTTAAACATGTAAAGATCCTGTATAGAACCATTTTCTTTACTAAAATAACCTTTAAAGAACCATCATTTTTAAGTGTGTAGTAAATAAAGTGTCTGTATCTGTGTTGTAGTCATGGCGACCCCTGACTCCTGTCACCACCACTGTAAAGACGTCTGAACCGTTTCACACCAAACCCTCTGAGTCTCTCTGTTTACACTGAATTATGGGGGAACTTTGGAAAATGTGTGGAATGTCTCTGTGATGGTCTAAACTGGGCTGGAGAACCCTTTTTGCTAAGAGTGAGTGGTTGCCTTGCTGGCAGTTTCGGTTCAGTCTTATTTTGACTTTTTTTGTTGATATGATATGATTACACTAAAAAAAGGCGTTTCAAACTTCTCAAAAACAATTATTATGGGTTCTTTTAAACCTTCCTATGAGAACCCACCCGGAACCGTTTTAATATGAAATGCTTGGATGGTTAAAGGTTCCAGATTGATTGAGTTGTGTAATGTACATTAGACGTTTGTTGAGCTGCTCCTCACTAACTTCAAATGATCTAACAAAACTTACTCCACCAGAAGAAGGTCCACAGATTTGGTTCCTCCTTGTTGTAAAAGTGAATCAGGACACTTTCATGTCTGTAGCAGCAATTTTGTGAAACTTTCACCGTGATTGACAGCTTGTGAGGGTTTAGACGTGCCGAAATACGTCTAGTAGTCCATTTAAAAATGTTTGAAGATGTTGAGAGCTTCATTTTGAAGGACTGTATTCAATGGTTCCTTAGTAACAGCTAATGTCCTATATAGAACTATAAACACTCAAAAATCATTTGATGTGGAACATATTCTATATGGTTCTATTTATCACCAAAAAGGGTTCTGCTATGGATATGATGTTGAGCTTGTATACAATCCCTTTTGGTTCTATATAGAGCTAACACATCTCCATCAATCTCAAGAACCATTTCAACATGCAGAGTACCATTTGGCCATATAGTGTTCATTGGTCTATACAGAACCACTGTCTTTAGTACCCCTTGAGAACCATCTTTTTTAAGAGTGTATTTCCCTCAGTAGAGGTTCTGAAGGTTCCACCACAGTGTTTATCAGAGAACAGCAGCAGAACAAAGCTATTCTGTTTATAACACATTTATAATCCCCTTTCTCCTCCTGAAGTTTTCCTCCTGAAGTTCTCCTCCTGAAGTTCTCCTCCTGAAGTTCTCCTCCTGAAGTTCTCCTCCTGAAGTTCTCCTCCTGTTCTCTGACAGCAGCTGTTGTGATCAGTGAGCGGCGCTGATCCATCTCAAACTTGTGTTGCAGTCATTGCTTTCTGGGAGCACATAGTGTCTGTCTGTCTGTCTGCTTGTCTGTTTGTTTGTTTGTCTCTCTGTCTGTCCAGCTCTCTGTCTATCTGTCTATCTCTCTCTGTCTGTCTCTCTGACTGTTTGTCTGTCTGTCAGTCTTTCTATCTGATTGTCTCTTTGTCTGTCTGTCTGTGTATCTGTCTGTCTGTCTATGTATCTGTCATTGTGTCTGTGTATCTGTCTGTGTATCTGTCTGTGTATCTGTCCGTGTGTGTGTCTGTCTGTTTGTCTGTCAGTCTGACCGTTTACCTGTCTGTGTGTGTGTCTGTCTGTTTGTCTGTCAGTCTGACTGTTTACCTGTCTCTCTGTTCATCTGTCAGTCCGACCGTTTACCTGTCTGTGTGTGTGTCTGTCTGTTCATCTGTCAGTCCGACCGTTTACCTGTCTGTGTGTGTGTCTGTCTGTTTGTCTGTCAGTCCGACCGTTTACCTGTCTGTGTGTGTGTCTGTCTGTTTGTCTGTCAGTCTGACCGTTTACCTGTCTGTGTGTGTGTCTGTCTGTTTGTCTGTCAGTCTGACTGTTTACCTGTCTCTCTGTTCATCTGTCAGTCCGACCGTTTACCTGTCTGTGTGTGTGTCTGTCTGTTCATCTGTCAGTCCGACCGTTTACCTGTCTGTGTGTGTGTCTGTCTGTTTGTCTGTCAGTCCGACCGTTTACCTGTCTGTGTGTGTGTCTGTCTGTTTGTCTGTCAGTCTGACCGTTTACCTGTCTGTGTGTGTGTCTGTCTGTTTGTCTGTCAGTCCGACTGTTTACCTGTCTGTCTGTTCATCTGTCAGTTCGACCGTTTACCTGTCTGTGTGTGTGTCTGTCTGTTTGTCTGTCAGTCCGACTGTTTACCTGTCTGTCTGTTCATCTGTCAGGCCGACCGTTTACCTGTCTGTGTGTGTGTCTGTCTGTTTGTCTGTCAGTCCGACCGTTTACCTGTCTCTGTGTGTGTCTGTCTGTTTGTCTGTCAGTCCGACTGTTTACCTGTCTGTCTGTTCATCTGTCAGTCCGACCGTTTATCTGTCTGTGTGTGTGTCTGTCTGTTCATCTGTCAGTCCGACCGTTTACCTGTCTGTGTGTGTGTCTGTCTGTTTGTCTGTCAGTCCGACCGTTTACCTGTCTGTGTGTGTGTCTGTCTGTTTGTCTGTCAGTCCGACCGTTTACCTGTCTGTGTGTGTGTCTGTCTGTTTGTCTGTCAGTCCAACCGTTTACCTGTCTGTGTGTGTGTCTGTCTGTTTGTCTGTCAGTCCGACCGTTTACCTGTCTGTGTGTGTGTCTGTCTGTTTGTCTGTCAGTCCGACCGTTTACCTGTCTGTGTGTGTGTCTGTCTGTTTGTTTACTGTTTGTTCTCTGACATTGTGGTAAAGTGGTTTAACGTCGTCTCAGAATTCCTTCATTAAAGAAACAGACGGTTTCCTGTTTTCCCGACTCTGGCAAAGGAAACGCCATCCTTGCCTCCCGTTTCCCTCGGATCCGGGATAGTTATCTCCATACTCATTCTGCCAGATGTGCTCAGAGGGATAATTAAAGCAGTCTTATTCTTCTGGCTTCCAGGGAAAAGAGAACCACATTTTTCACGCAGACACGTTCCATCACGTCCAGCACACCTTATACCACAGTAGCAGCGCTGAACAACCAACTGTTATAGAACCTGAGAACAGAATAGATTACAATAGAACAGAACAAAGAACAATAGAACAGAACAGAGTCCACTCACACTAGGTCTGATACAGATGTGTTCCTCTCAGTTTACAACAGTTCTGGATTCTGTCCTGCTGCTAAAATCTAAAATCCAGAACATCTGCTTTATGAACCACTTCAGAACCTTTAGCCAGAGTAACCTTATTAAAAGAAGAACGTGCTTTACTGTCTCTATTTCCTTTAAAGAACATTTGGTTCTGTGTACTGTAATACTCAGAAATTTGAGCACTGTTTATTCCAGATAGAAAACGGATTTAGGGTTCTAGACTAGAAGAACCCTCATTACAGCAGCTGCACAGATGAAGATAAATGAACGGTCAGTCTGTGAAGAATCATGTTTGGTCCACTTTAAAGTTCAATGAAAAATCAGTGCGTCTGCTGTAGAACACTAACGCACTTCAGCGCGTGGTTCTAACTCTATAGCATAAACAGTTTGTGATGCTCTGCACAATGTAATCAAAAACTAAATACAATGATATGCAAATCATTTAAACCCTGTATCTCATCGGAAATAACATATCAAATGCTGAAACTGAGAAATCTTATTGTGTTTTGTAAAATATATGCCATTTAGAATTTGATGCCAATAACATGTTCCAAAAAATTTGGGCAGCAAAAGGCTGGTAAAGTTGTGTAATGCTAAAAAAGGGGCAGTCGTGGGCTGGAGGTTAGGGAACTGGCCCTGTGACCGGAAGGTTGCTGGTTCGATCCCCAGAGCCAAGAGCAAATGACTGAGGTGTCCTTGAGCAAGTGCTGTGGATAGGGCTGCCCACCGGTCCAGGCAAGTGTGCTCACTGCCCCCTAGTGTGTGTGCTCACTAGTGTGTATGAGGTGTTTCACTTCACAGGTTAAATGCTGAGGTGGAATTTCCCTGTTTGTGAAATTAAAAAAGTTTCACTTAACTTAAAAAAAACAAAGAAAAAAAGCACGTGGCTATTTGGCAACAGGTCAGTAACATGATTGGGTATAAAATGAGCATCTCAGGGGGGCGGAGTCTTTCAGAAGTAAAGATGAGGAGCGGTCACCACTCTGTGAAAGACTGCACCATCAAAAAGAGCAACAGTTCAAGAAGAACGTTTCTCAGTGTGAAACAGCAAAGAGCTTCATCTTTGGTACATAATAACCTTAAAGGATTCAGAGAATCTGCATAATTCTCTTTATACAAGGGATACAGCCAAAAACCAGTATTAGCTGGGTGTGATCTTCCCTTAAGGGCCCTTAAGCGGCACTGCATTAGAGACATGATCCTGTAGTGGAAATCACTGCATGGGCTCAGAAACACTTCTGAAAACCACTGTCTGTGAACTCAGTTCATCGCTGCATCCACAAACGCTGTTAAACTCTAAAACACAACATAGCATACAGTAATAGATCCCTGCTGTTCTGTTGGGCCCCCCACAGCAACCAAGAGCTTGAAAGAAAATCTGGGTTCTTTAACCCCTTTTATAAAAACACAAGTTAAAAACCTTGAGCTTGTTTTTGATGCTGAATTAAAATTTGATAAACAAATAAATGCAGTGGTCAAGGCCAGTGTCTTCCAGCTCAGGACAATCTCCTGGTTAAAATTAGTTCTTAATGCTTTAGATTTGGAAAAAGTCATTCATTAATGCGCTGTATTTTGGAATTAATGAAGCATCTTTGGCTCATTTACAACTAGTTGACAATACTGCAGCCAGATGTGAACTGGTACAAAGAAGAGAGAGCACATTACTCCAGTTTTAGCCTCCGTACACCGGCTCCCAGTGCGTTACAGCATCCAGAATGAAATGGCATTGATGGTTTAAAGCTTTGGATGGTCAGGCTCCTGCATATGTTGAGGACATGCTTTGTACATATGAACCCTCAAGATCCTTAAGATCTGCCTCTCAGTCACTTTTAACTGTTCCTCAGTCTCGTTCCTCGGCCATTCCGATGTCTTGGTGCTTTTGCTGTTGCTGCACCAAGACTTTGGAATGGCCTTCCAAGTGACATCAGGCGTCGTCTGTGACTGTTTTTAAAACAAAGCTTTTTTATCGATTAGCGCTCAGCAGTCGTTGATCTGTGGACTGAGGTCTGTACGCTGTTGTGTGAATGTGTGGTGGTGGTGTTCGGAAGGTGGGAATCCTCCTTTTTGTTTCATTGTGAAGCACTTTGGTTTTAAATGTGCTATATAAATAAAATTACTTACTTATTTACTCTATTTGGGCATGAGCTCCTTTAAAATGGACTGAGGGGAAGCAAAAAAGTGTCCTGAGGTCCAACGAATCAAAATTTGAAATTCTTTTTGAAAATCATGGACACTATGTATTCCGGGCTACAGACCACTCAGTGCTCAGTTCTAAAGCCAGTATTTATGATGGTATGGGGGGCATTAGTGCACATGGCGTGGGTGACGTGTACATCTGTGAAGGCCCCATTCATGCTGAACGATATAAACATGTTTTGCAACGTCTTTTTCAGGAAAGGCCTTGATTATTTCAGTAAGATGTAAAACCACATTCTGCATGTATTACAGCAGCACTGCTCCATATTAAAGGAGCCCGGGTGCTAAACTGGCCTGCCGGCAGTCCAGACCGGTCACCACTGAGAACATTGGACGCATTATGAAATGAAAAAGGAGACCCTGAACTGTTGAGCAGCTGAAGTCCTGCATGAAGAAAGAATGGGAAAACATTTCATTTTCAAAACCACAGTCGTTTGTCTCCTCAGTTCCCAAACGTTTACAGAGAGTTGTTAAAATAAGAGATGTTGAAAAACAGCAGTAAACAGGCCCCATTTGCACTATTTTCAAACACGTTGGCATCCAATTCAGAATGGGTATGTATTTTTCAATAAACAATAAAATATTTCAGTTTCAATATTTAATACGTTGACTTTGTAGTATTTTCACTTAAAATATGCTTTACATAACTTATATTTATTTACATTCATAACCTCTTAATTCCAGCCTTATTACTCACTGAGGCTTATACCTCAGTAACTACAGGGACTTTAGTACAAACTGGCTGAGCTATTCTTAGTTATAGAAGTGTGTAATAAACCTGGACATTTAAGAGGTTAAAGTGAAATAAAGTCTGGATTCAGTCATAGAGAACGTGTTTCTAACCAAGGACGTCCAAAATGAAATAAAAAGCCATCTAATGCCAAAAAACATTCTCCAAATCCAAACATGTTCTCTTCCCAAACCCCAAAATACAGTCTTTAACTCAAAAATAGTTTGCAAATTCTAAAAAAATCTGTACACAAAAAATTCCCAAATTCCAAGAGACAGTTCCAAAGTCTGAAGTTTGTAATATCCAAAAAAAAAGTTCTAAAATTTTCTTCTTTTTTTTTAAAGATTTCAGGTAACTTGTCTGGAGGCAGCATTAATAGTAACAGTTATGATGAGTGTTATGAATATTAACAGAGCTCCTCTCTCACAGCGGCAGTGTTTAATCTACATGCGAGTGAGTTTGGCACTCTCTCCTCACAGTGTTTGAGTCAGACGCTCCAGCTGTGTTCTGAGGAACCGGTCTGAGGTGTTTCAGGCTTCCCAAGGGAACTGTGAGTGAAAGCAGTAGAGCAGAAGCTCCACTGAGGTCCCGGATTACACTTTTTCTCAGTCGCTTTGGTACGTTTCTCCAATCATCCTTGGCATTTGCAAAACTGTACGTGCATTTCTCAAAACAATTGGTACAAATAGCAAAACCCCATGGATGACCTACAAAAGCCAGTCTTTGGTTCAAAAGGCTTAGTTCATCTCTCAAAAGTAAATATCTGCGTCAATGAACATGTCAGTGCCATCAGAATGACGAGTCTCTGTGATATTGTGTACGGATAAGACGGTCAAATAGCTTAGTCATGTTGTCAATATGACCGTGTGCTCTGGGGGGATGTTCTGATATAAACTATGGCTGAAATATTGATATTTATTATTGTAAATTGTAGGTTACACCTTAGTGTATGTGGGAGATTGATAGAGTACTTTTTACTCATCTGTAGTTACAGTTATGTAGATCTGCTTGATATGATATTTTTAATACCAATCAAACAACAATTGTTAAGAAGCATTTAATTAAGACAAATATAATAACAACACAGTAAAACCAGACAGCGTGAAAGGAGCTCAGGAGATGTGTGGATATCTGTATATATTGGACTCAGGCCATATTATTTACCACGTGAGTATTCGCATGCCATCATCGTGACTGTCTACATTCCCCCCTCTGCCAACCCAACGTTGGCGAGTGACGTCATTTATTCAACTACAGCACGTCTCCAAACGCAACTCCCGAGTGCCTTCATCGCCATATCGGGTGACTTTAACCATGTCGCTATGGCCAAGGCACTACCACACTTCACGCACTATGTGGACTGTCCCACCAGAGAGGAAAGAACACTGGACCTGCTAATGTTAAGGACGCATACAGCTGCTCCCCCCTTCCCCCTCTGGGTAGGTCAGACCACAACTTGGTTCACCTCAGCTCCTGTTATGTGCCGCTGGTGAAGAGTCAGCCTGTGACCAAGCGGATAGTGAGGAGATGGTCTGGGGAGGCTTACGAGGCACTGCAGGATTGCTTCGAGGCTACCGATTGGTCTGCACTCTGTGAGCCGCACGGAGAGGACGTCGACGGGCTCACAGAGTGCATCACGGACTACATTAACTTCTGTGTGGACTCCACTGTCCCAACCAGGACTGTTAAATGTTACCCAAACAACAAGCCGTGGGTAACGAAGGACATTAAGGCTCTCCTCAACAAGAAGAAGAGGGCATTCAGAGCTGGAGACAGGGTGGACGTGAGAACGATCCAGAGGGAACTGAGGACAGCTATCAAGGAGGCGAAGGACAAATATAGGAGGAAGCTGGAGTGGGAACTCCAGCAGAACAACATGAGGGAGTTCTGGAATGGGATGAGGACCATCACCAGCTTCATGTCCAGCAACAACAGAGGAGTAGAGGGCAGCATGGACGGGGCCAACAAGCTAAATCTGTTCTTCAACAGATTTGACACTGCAGGCTCTGTCCTCCCCCATCCTCTACTCCTCAGCCCATTCCACTCACCCCCCACTCCACCTCCTGATAGCCTGCCCCCCTCCTGTGACAGCCCATCTCACACCTCCATCCCTCCCCCACCCATCACCTCTACAGTGTGTCTCACTGCTGACCAGGTGAGAAGATAACTGAAGAGACTCCACACAAACAAGGCTGCAGGCCCTGATGGGGTTCCACCCAGGGTGCTTAAAGCCTGTGCCGCCCAGCTTTGTGGAGAACTTCAACACGTCTTCAACATGAGCCTGAGTCTCCAGAGGGTCCCCATGATGTGGAAGACATCCTGCATTGTTCCTGTCCCAAAGACGCCACGACCCAGTGACGCCAAGGACTACAGTGGTGCGAGCGGAACCACCTGCAGCTCAATGTGACAAAGACAAAGGAACTGGTGGTGGACCTGAGGAGGGACAAGGCACTGGTGACCCCGGTGGACCGGTGTCCATCAGCGGGGTCAGTGTGGACACTGTGGAGGATTACAGATATCTGGGTGTGTATATTGACAATAAACTGGACTGGGCTAAGAACACTGACGCCCTCTACAGGAAGGGCCAAGGTTGTCTCTATTTTCTGAGGCGCCTGAGGTCCTTCAACATCTGCCGGACTATGCTCAGGATCTTCTGTGAGTCTGTGGTGGCGAGTGCTGTCCTCTGTGCTGTTGCATGCTGGGGAAGCAGGCTGAGGGTGGCAGACGCCAACAGACTCAACAGACTGAACAGACTGATCCGCAAGGCCGTCAATGTACTGCTTTATACTAGATGTTTAATATTTATCATCACCACCACTTTACTGTATTCATAAGAGCTTAAATCTTGTGTACATGTTGAAAATTTCTCTTTATCTTTGTTTTAAATTATTAAAGTGTTTATTCTTTTATATAAATGGCTGCAACTGTAACAACTGCAATTTCCCTCTGGGATCAATAAAGGGTTCTGATTCTGGTTCTGATTCTGGTTCTGATTCTGGTTCTGATATGCACATATGAATGTCTGTACGTATGCAGGTCAAGTAGACGTGTACAATCAAATATACCATAAAAACTATTGGTGGTGTCTATTGTGGGTAATGAGCTAAAGCTGTTAGCATGTCTGGCTGTGCTGGTTTTGATGGTCCTGAATCTTCTACCAGAGGGGTATGTTTGGAAGAGATGATGTCCAGGGTAAGAGGGGTCAGCTGTCACTGTGCTGGAGTTTTTAAACACACTGCTGGACTAAGAACCAAAAATATCCAGCCAACAGCGTCCTGTGACCACCGATGAAGGACAATGATGATCAGCACAAACTGCAGGAACAGGTGAGCTGTTGTCTCCAACTTCTACATCCACAAGGTGCACCAACAAGGTAGGGGTGTCTAATAAAGTGGACAGTGAGTGGACACAGTGTTAAAAACTCCAGCAGCACTGCTGTGTCTGATCCACTCGTACCAGCACAACACACCACCACCATGCCAGTGTCACTGCAGTGCTAAGAATGACCCACCACTTAAATAATAGCATAATAATAATAATAATAATAATAACAGGGTAATAAAGTATGTAGAGAAGCAGATGGAATACAGTCTGTAATTGTAGAACTACAAAGTGCTTATATACGATCAGTGGAGCTTGTAGAAACAAACGTACAGATTTTAAGTGTTTTCACTTCTGATAAAAACAAGATAAAGACAATAAAGTTTCCTTTACTAGACGGTTATCAGCAGAGGAAGACTTACAGCGCCATCTGCTGTCTGGACCGAGCATCTTCATTACAAACATTGACTGGTGAACGACTGAGGTATGGGCTTCCCCAACTTTTCTCTGCTTGTATCAGAATATAATTCATTTTCCTATTTTATAAATATATCTTTAATGAAGAAGAGCTTGAATGTGGCTTATGGACAATTTACAACAATTTACAACAATTTAAAAATCTTTTTTTAATTAATCAGCATTATCACACTAATATTTATACTTCTGTCACTACTACTCATAATAATTGTGATGACATCTTTATTTATAGAGCTCTTTTCAAGTTGGTTGGTGGCAGATCAGAGTGCTTTACAGACAGGACATAATGTTTAACAGTAATACAAGAGATCAAAATGATTGCTTTAAAATCATATAAGACAATAACACATATTAGTTTTAAAGATAAACACCAATGAGACTTAGAGCCATAATAAAGCATAATAAAGAGTTAAAGAGCTGCATTTTCAGGTGTTTATTAAAAGTGAGCTCTGAGCTTGAGCGTCTAATAAAAGATGATCATAAACAGAGACATTCAGAAGCTTTAAGGTCATTTAGAGCTTTACAATCTCTCCTAAAAGATCCAGGCAGTCAGTGCAGCGTGTAAACAGAAATTATATGAGCTCTGCGTTGCTGTTCTGTGAATCCGTGCTGCTGTGTTCTGTACGAGTTGTAGAGGATGGACTGTTTTCTCCAGTGATTTGCAAATCAACCCAACAATTTCAAAAGTCTTTCGTTTCAAGACTTGAAAAAAGTAATTCCTTCACATACAGATTACTGCAGTTCTCTGTGTAGGACTTGAAGGGGAATTTCACCTATTTTACCCATTTCCCCACTGGCCTGGTGTGAAATGGTTCAGATTTCTTTAGTGGTGGTGATGGGAACCAGGCGTCGCCATGACTACAACACAGATATAGACACTTTATTTACCAGAGAACCAACACAGGTCTTCTGAGTTTTAATGATGGGAAAATTGTGTAAAATTTTAAATGATTGAAATTGGGGACTATTCTGCCTCACAGCGCGTTGCATGTATCCCTCCACCATGAATGGGGTTTAAGGCTGAAATCTAGTTTTAGGATGGTTTAGTATCTGCTGTATTCCTTTATCTCTGACTCTGGGGTTCAAGTGTAGTCAGTGAGTCGACTCCACTGACTCCAGTGAGCCAAGACAGCAAAGAACAGCCCTTAAGGTGGCGCTGGGGATCCCCCGAGAGGAAATGATGTGGCCAATTGGGTGAGAGCTTCTTAAAACCAGGACTGAAGTGGGCGGCTGGTCCCTCTTGGTTGGCTTCCTGTCCAGCACAGGATCAATTTAAGCTTCCCGCATTTGTGTTAAAGCTCTTAATGGCTTCCTGCACAGCAGCCTCCACCTTAACTCTGCTTCAGGCTCTTAGCTCTTCAGATCAGTAACTTTGGTCTTCTCTGAACTTCAGCCTACAACCCCATTACCAAAAAAGTCATGACTGTGCAAAATGTAAATTAATAAATTAATGTAAATTAAACAAAACTCAATGATGTGCAAACCATTTAACCCCTATATTCCATTGGAAACAGTACAAAGACAAATCAAATGTTGAAACTGAGAATTTTATTGTTCTTGAAAAATATATGCCCATTTTGAGTTTGATGCCAACAACATGTTCCAAAAAAGTTGGGACGGGGCGTGTTTACCACTGTGTTGCATCATCTCTTCTTTTACCAACACTCTGTAGGCGTTTGAGAACTGAGGAGACCAACTGCCACAGGTTTGATATAGAATTTCAGCTGCTCATCAGTTCAGGGTCTCCTTTGTCATATTTTTCATTTTATAATGTACCAAATATTTTCAATGGTGACGGGTTTGGACTGCGGGCAGGCCAGTTTAGCAAACAGATTATTTTAATACAGAACCATGCTGTTGTAATAAATGCAGAATGTAGTTTTACATTGTCTTGCTGAAATAATCAAGGCCTTGACTGAAAAAGACGTCATCTGGACAGTAATGCTAACCAGTCAGCGCTCAGTAGCACTAATAAAACAAATTTCACTAAACAACAAAGAAAACATCTCTTTATGTTTTATATCCCCTTTTTTCTACAGCTGGCATTACCGCTACAGAGCGCTGACGGAGCAGCTCGCTGGACGTACATGAGGCGCCTTCTTAATAAAAGCTCTTAAAATATAAAATACAGCAGTGTTGGATGGTTTCTGCTATTTTATTGTTCAGGAAATAAATGTATTATTTTAGATTAGAAACGTTTAAGCATTTATAAACTATGATTTAGCTCAAAAGCTCCATCTTATCCCATTCATTTAGGGCTCGCTCGGGGGCGCCGCCTAGCGTTCGAGAAGCCGAAGAGATTCTCCTCTCGACGCTTCTCTGGCTCCGCCTTACGCAGACGTACGTACGCGCTGACGCACGTTGGTGGACGTAATGATGCAGCCTCGTTTTTTGTTAGCGTTCCGGTTAGCTTGGTGCTAACAGCTGCGCGGAGGCCGACAGAGCGAAAAATTACAATAAACATCCAATTAAACAGAACCGAACCAACAGCCCGAACCGAGCTCTGCGTACGGACGGTGTGCGCGGATATAATGCGCTCCGCGGACTGAACCGGGACCGGGATCAGTCTGTAGCTCCTGTTAGCGTCTCTCTGTGAGGACATGTACCCGGCCTGGAGCAGCTTCGGCGGCCCGCCGCGCGGAGCGCCCCCAGCCGGCGGCTTCGGGGGGTTCGGCGGGTTCGGAGCTCCGTCCGGGCCCGCGGCCCAGTCCAACTTCTCCAGCCTGCATGAACAGCACCTTCAGCAGATGCAGCAGCTGCAGCAGCTCCACCAACGCCAGCTGCAGTCGGTGCTGCACCACCACGCCTCCGGCTCCGGTCCCTGGCAGGCGGGCGCTGCGGGGTTCTCCGCCGGGCCTGGGAGCCTGACGCCGGTCAGCAGCAGCCTCGGCGACCCGCCGCAGCCCCCTCAGCCCCCTCAGCCCAGAGGTCTGCCTGAACCGCCCAAAGCTCCCGCCCAAGAACCCGCGCCGAAACCCAGCGATGCTCCAGTGGAGGAACCAGCCGAGAAGACCGACTTCTCCTCCATGAGTCTGCAGGCGAGTCGGCTTCCTATTCGAATTAGCGCGTTTCACCTTAAGCGGTGCAGCCGTTAATTAACGCAGTGTATTAATTAATTAATTAATATCAGTGTCAGTATCGGTGTTAACTTACAGCTCATAATCCACATTATTAGTTACGAGCTCCATAGTGGTTCTGTTTCCACTCATGGAACGCGTAAACGGTTGTATATGGTTCTGTATGGAACCTTTCTGGAAAGGGTTCTCTAAAGCGCCAGCAAGCTCTTCTATTGTTGGGTACACTGGCCAACTTGTCTGCAGTTGCAGAACCACTGTATAAAGCCATAACCAGCACGCTCTCTGTCCGTCTGAAGAACCATCTCCCCAGGCAAGCAGCCTTTCTACCTAGAACCGCCGACTCAGTGAAGAACCCCTGAGGACTGTAGGAGTTGACGACGTAGTAAAAGCGGTACATTATGGTTCTGCAGTATGTTTTGATGACGCATCGTTTTGTTTATTAAATCGGAACAAAATCGAAGCTGAAGGTCTAAAACTAGTAGAAGTGTTAAAAGTCTGTAGTCCTGAAACTAGTAATAATAATAATAATAACAGTAATAATAATAATAATAACAGTAATAATAATAGTAATAACAGTAATGGTAATAAACGTGTGTACTCATTGCACGCAGCCTTTTCTGAGCTGCGTGAGATCCAGTTGAAGAGGCCTGAGTATCCGGGGTGTGAGGAGTCCTGTAGTGAGGCGGTGGTCTGGCGATATCCACCATGTGCTCAGTAAAGCCCTTTAACGTACATATGGGGTGTTTTTAAAGTTGCATCAGAAAAATAAGCCCAAGTTTTAAAAGTTCTACCAAACACTTTGAATCCAGTCACTTTAATTCAGTTTCAGACGCTGTGCTGCCGTAAAGCTGAGCAGAGCTGATGATGTTGTCTTCAGTCAGACGTGTGATACGACACGCTGAGGGCACAGCGAGTCTCATCGATCACAGTGATGGGAATCACTGGAATCTCCCAGCCCTGTGATAACAGCACAGGCTTGTCCTGTCAGTATCAAAAACAGCCGTAGCTCACGTTTCCATGACGCCCTGTTTGGTCCTGAAACTGGCTGCGCGAATAAGCTGCACCAAACTGCCCGCTGGGCTTCGTCGTGCACGTCATGTGGAGCTTCTGTAGTTTTAGTCAAACGTGCACCACTTTAAACTTTAAACAGCGTCGATGATGTCGGATGTATTAAACTCTTGATCTGAACATTGAATCCTGTATAATGTTAATAAGTTTAGTACATTGTCTGCATGTTGTGTGTAACACTAGAGCGAAACCAGCGGCTGGAGCCAAACGTCTCACCGTACCTGGTCAATAAATCTGATCGAGTATGAATGTTGAGCTCTGTCAGACTGTGGTAATCTTTCGGCCGCTCTGATTTGAGTGTATTGGATTTTGGTGGATTGTTTAAACTGGAGAACATAAAGAAATGTTCCTCACCACTTTGAGTTTCGTTCTTTACTCCAAATGATGATCTAGAACCTCTTTAGGCCGGAGATGTATGCAGATGAAAATGCTCAGTCCTTCACTACAAGCTCACTGCGTTCTTACTTTACTGTGGCTGTTAAAACACTCAGTGCTGAAGGGGGCGCTGGAGAGCCAATCAGAGAAGATCTACTGCGATTCCAGCAGCTCCAACAGCTGAACGTGGGCAGTAGAGGAGAGTTGGCTGCTTTACCTCTTCTGCTAAAATCGGGGGTTAGGTGTCTTACGTCCTGTCGACCGAGGGGACCGTGTGTGTGTGTGAGTGTGTGTGTGTGTGTGTGTGTGTGCGCGTGTTTGCGTGACGTACGTTTCTGTGCCGACCGTGAGGTAAAGTGTCTCTGCCTCCCGCAGGAGCAGCAGGAGTACTGGTACAAACAGCACCTTCAGAACTTACAGAAGTTAAAGAATGAAAAGGCGAAGCAGAACCAGAGCGCAGGCGGGGGTCCACCCAGAGGACATGAGCAGACCTCCCCAGCTCCTCCACCTCCCGCTGAACCCCCGAAGAGCGCACCACCTCCACCACCTCCGAAAGAGGAGCCTCCCCCACCGCCTCCACCTGAGGACACTAAGGTATCAGACATCAGCTCTGTTCCTCAGTCCAGCTCAGAACATTACGGGGGAACTTGGTCAGCCTGTAATTCAGGTGTGATCAGAGAGACTCCGAGCGGTTTGGTGTGAAATGGTCCAGATTTCTTTAGTGGTGGTGATGGGAACCAGGCGTCGCCATGACTACAAATATATACGTTTTGTTTTCTACACACAAAAATGTCAGCTCCTCAAGGGTTCTTCAGTAAAGAAAATCGTTCTGTACAGAACCATTAACACTCAGAACCCTTTACATGATTAAAGGGTTCTTTGCGTCGTGAAAGGGTTCTTTAGATTGGTGATGAATGTGCTGTAGATGGTTTTATATAGCATCAAAAATGGTTCTTCTGTTACGGGCTTGATATTGTAATTATAAAAGAGCACTTTTTGTTGCTACATAGAACCATTTATATAGGATCATCTACAGAACATTCTCCATTTAATCCTTTAATCATGCAGAGAGTTCTTTTTTCTTTTCTAAAGAACTCTTGAAGAACAGTCATTTCCATGATGATGGAAAATAGTGGAAACTCTGGAATAATGAGTTTTCTCTGGGGACTATTTTGCCGCACAGCGCCCTGCATGAACCCTCACGAGTTCGGTCCCGGTGATGCTGCAGCCGTCCGTAGCCGGGAGTCCGAGAGAGCACAACTGGCCTCGCTCTATCTGGGTGGGCAGGACGGCCCCCCTCTCCCCCCATCACTCAGCGCGATGCTGGTCAGCGCAGGCGTCTGTTTGCTGACGTAGCAGATCTGGCGGTCGGCGCTTTCCTCCGAGCGCGTCCGGCTGTCCAGTGACGTTCGGCAGTTCGCAAAGAAGCGGTGGCTGGTTTCGCAGGTCAGAGGAGGCCTGTGCTGCCTTCACCCGCCAGGCATTGGTAGTATCGTGTGATTGGGGGAGTCCTAAGTAGCGGGTGGAATTGGAAACGACTAAATTGGGGAGAAAATCGGTAAAAATAAAAACCCTCTGAAGTGAGTGAGGGGCAAATACAGCTTAACGTTCACTGTTCATATTCTGTCATATTTCCAGTTCTTTAATTAAACATCAAAACATTTAAAGTGGTACTAAAAAGGAAATAAGCAAAAAAAAAAGCCATCAAAAACTATAAATTCAGGTATTTGCATCTAAACTGTGCTGCAGTAAATCTGATGACATGGCTAATTCTGCTCTCTCTAATCAAACATGCCTTTGTGAATTGATTTTAAATACGGACTGTATCACCGTTATGTTCAGAAACGCTTATAGTGATGTAATTAATCACAATAGTGGTAAATGTTTTCGTTCCCTCTGTGTTCCTCGTTTTAGCCCAGCGGGGTTCCTGACTCCGGAGACCCAGTAGAGGCAGCTCGTCTGCAGCAGTTACAGGCGGCAGCGGCTCAGTGGCAACACGTTCAGCAGCAGAGAGCTGGGTACCAGTACCAGGCGCTGATGCAAGAACACGCTCAGCTCCAGCAGGTCCTGCAGCAGTACCAGCAAGTCATTCAGCAGCCAGCACATCTACAGGTATGAGCGTTAGTGGTGAATCGGGACTCGGCACCACACGTGTTATGATCTTTGAGATGGACCGCATTAGACTCTAAGTGGACTGTGTGCGCCTATTGCTCCAGTGATGTTCAGGGTTCCAAACTTGGTGAACTTTCCCAGTAGAGATGTAGCTTTTCCACGTTAGGGGTGAGAGAGCAAGACGTAAACAGAGTAGACACAGCATTTTTATCACGTAGTTGGTACTCAAGTGTCTTAAGCCCTGTTGGGATGCGATAAGGTCTGCATGGGGAGTTGGGTGGGGCCGGTTTACCTCGGGATGTCAGTAAAGTTTGGCATATTCGCACGGGATGGAGCAGCTGTTCGATCTGTGCACCGCTTTCAGCCCAGAAAAGAGTAGATAAGATATAAAAGCATTTAATTCTGTTATTCGTTTACTGACCATTTACCTTCCAGTTTTAAGTGAGTGCAGTGCATCATTAGCATCACCATTGGCCTAAATGTGCATCAGTTCACTGCAGAAAGTGGAGCTGTGTTGTTTACATGCTGCGAGTTGTGCAGGTGAGGCAGGACAGTAACGTCACGCGTCGGCATGATTTTATCCATAGAGAACAATGAGGCTGAAGTGGCTTCCTGTCCACCAGCTTCTTGATCACATTTTCGTATTCCGCCTTAAATGGTGCAGCAGTTACGTTCTTGCACCTGGGACGTTATAATAACTGTGGCACAAGCTGCTGATTTCAGAGAACACAAAGTAGGTGCTTCTTCAAACCTCCTTTTCCACAAGACATGATGGAGTTTTACCGACATGTAGATTCACAAGGATTCATTTAATCGCTTTATTTTTATGGCTCATTTTACAGATGATTCTGTGACTTTTACTGACGCAGGACTGTTTAATTATGCATTTGCTAAAAATGACTGACATGACACATTCAGACACTCAGAACTGCCTGAGATGACGTGAGTAATTACGTTGCCCTCCTCCTCGTGTCAGCCAGTCCTGTTTGGATTGGGCTTCAGAGTTGTCTGAAATTTCCCCGGTGTGAATATTCATTTTATTAATCTCCGATCAGTTAAATGACTTTGCACAGTACAGCGGTGATGTCTGCTGTAGACAGTTTGTAATGGTATTTGTTTGTGCATTAGTCGAGAGGATTGTGTTTGTTTTGGTTTCAGAACAGGCTGCAGGTCTTTCTAAAACCCAGAAAAAGTGTCTCGCGCCAGCATTGTTGACATTTTCCTCAGTGTAACGTAGGGCTGGGCAGTATGGCCAAAATGGAATCCCGATTTAAAAACAAAAACCCCGTATTGTTCGATATCGATACGCACGGTTTCTGGCAGGTCTGAAGGTTGATTTTTGCTCCTGTGTTGTTAAATGGCCGGACCGCGACAGACAGCTGAGAGAGCACTGTTTTTAGCCGTCTGGTGACGAGTGCTTGGCTGTTCTAAGCTGTTTCGTTTCTTAACGCCGTCTTAGTTCGAACAGCAAGCGTTAGCCAGCTCGGGACGTCAGTGATTGATCACGCAGCATTACCGCCATCACTTCTACCACATCCACGTCGGAGCACATCGCAGTATTCAGACCCAAGCCGGCAAATGACTGGGCTTTCCTTGTCGTAGTAGTTTGAGCGGTGAACCGCAGTTTCTCTGACGCTCGCTGTGGCCAAGCATTAACTGCAGTGTGAATCTCTTGCACCAGACGAAGAGAGTCCTCCTTTTAGATGCGTCTAAACTGAAACCAGCGCGCTTTTCTCACGTTTGATCCACAGTGACGTGAATCCGCCCTGCTGTGCGAGTGACTGTGCACTGCTTAAGTTTAGCCAGCTGCTAAAAACAGCTAGCCTGGAAAGATGGCGTTCACACGCCCCCCGTGCCCCACACACAGAATCCTCGTTTACTTTCCTTTAAATCAGGGCTGTAACTGCAGGAACCCACTTCTTTCTTTCACTTTTGTTGAGCATTTCTTGTATTTCTATTGAGTAAAGTTGTATAATGATCATCGTTTTTAGTGTTTTATGGCCCAGCCCTGGCGTCGTGTATTTTAGCACCCGGCTGCGGCTTCCAAACCGAGATATGAAAAGTCAGTTTGACCTGAGATGTTGATCAGTAAGTTATCTTATGTCCTGATTGAGTTATTATCCTCGATAACGCATCCAGACATGCATAATTACCTGTAATACTGCACCAGTGTTCGCTTCACAGGAGAAAAAAGTACACACGTCTGTCGTGTCCATGGAGGGTCAGCGATAGTCTTTTAAACGCCACAGCATGGTTGTGTTTGATGGAGTTAGTGTGAGCATGATGTTGCCTTACATATTCATCTGTATTCCTATGTAGTCAGGATGGAAATCATTTGTGCCTTGCTGTAATCTGCAGCCTTCTCAATCTAAAGTCACGTGTGGGAGAAATTCTGAGACGATTGAGACTCTGGATTGTCAGGGTAATGTGTTGTGGTGTCATGGGGGAATCATGTAGTGTGAGACGTGTGATAACAGAAGGACGACTAAAGACCAATAATTTGCATTATACGTGTGGGATCTCACGTTTTCCACTTCTGTTAGGAGGGTTCTGGAGTGTAGGCCAGGTGTTAGTCATGTGGCTTTTCCTTTAGAGAAGTGTTTTAGTTGAATATGTAAAGCTAGATATGTGAATATGTATCTGTATAATTGTTTTTTTTCCCTTCTCTTTTTTTTTATTTACTTACTTATCTATTTATTTTTATTTAGTTGTCTGTTTATTTACTTATTTTATTTGTTTTTTCTCTCTTTTTATTTATTTATTTATTTCTAGATTTTTTTTCTATTTATTTATTACTTTTAAATACTTATTTACTTATTTACTTACTTATTTAATTATCATTATTATGATTTATTATTATCTTTTTTTTTTTTTTTTTCTTCTTCTCTTTCCTCCCTTCTTCTCTTTCTTTCCTGTCCTCTTTTTTATTGCCTGTCAGGCCTGGCCAAACAAATAAAACACAAACTTTAACAAGAACAGGCTTTAGTAACCTATAGAGCTTTTCTTGTGAAAACAAATATGTTTGGTACATCAGTGCATTCGGATTACGATTCCGATTACAAAAACTGCCAGACATGACAGGTTAAAAAAAAAAAGAATATGTAAAGCTGAGTACAGGTGCATGAGTCTTTGCTTTTTCCTGTCTCCTTTTCAGACAATGCCCATAGACATGCAGTTGCAGCACTATGAAATGCAACAGCAGCAGTTTGCTCCAGTGCTGCAAGAGTGGGACAGACACTTTAAACTCTGGCTGGAGCAGTTTCAGGCGTATCCTCACAAAGACCAGCTCCAGGACTATGAAGGCCAGTGGAGACAGTGGCAGGAACAAATGAACTCAACGTCAGCACATCTTCATGAGAGAGTCACTACACTGAGAGCTATGCAGCAACAGTATAGTGCCATAGGACCATATGGACAGACTAGGCCTCCTGGACCAGAGGCACACATGCCGATGACTGGTCAGATAGGCCCCTCTATGCCACCGAATAATATGGATCCATCGTCAGCTCCCCGTTTTCAGGGCCAGCAGAACGTACCAGGCTTAAATGCTCCTGAATCGCGACCACCTGCAGGACCTGAGGGTCCGTCTGAACCATACAAACCTGCTGGTCCGCCTGGTCCTCCGGCAAGACAGCCTGGTCCTCATGGAAGGTTTGAAGGGCCTAGAGGTCCAAGGTAATTAAAAGTCATAATATAGAGTAGAGCAGATTAGCTATCTTCCATGTTTATGCTACACTGTTTTTTTTAAACAGCATTCTCCTTTATGCACAGAGTACAGTACTTGTTTGAAAATTGTTTTGTTGACTTTAAGTTGTTGTCTTTAGGTTTGAAGGACCTAGGGGCCCAAGATTTGAACCACAGCGCTTTAGTGGGCCTCCTAGATTTGATGCTGGTCAGAATTTTGTGAGACCTCCCAGAAGTAATCAGATTCGACCAGGGGCTCCAGGAAGATTTGAGAATCCCCCAAGGCAGAGTCCACCCTCTCGTTTTGAGAGACCTCCTGGGCCACCTCCTGGACCACCCCAACAGCCTGTCCCAGCCCCCAAAGACCAGCCTGGTCCTATAAATCAAACCAAATTTCAGCAAGATAAGCCTAATGAAACACAAGGTCCACAATCTCAGAGTGCAGCCACTGGCCAGAATGACAGCAAAACACTTCAAGAAAAAACACCTAGTGTTCCCACTTCTAAGTCCATGTCAGATGATTTAATGGATTCCGGTGATGGATTTTTTGTGCAAAGTGAGCCTATTCCTCAAACTCAGAAGGATACAAGCAAGAAAGGTGACGAACCTGCCACACAGACTGCTAAAACGGAGGAATTGGCAAAAGAGACCTCCAAAACACCTGTATCAACATCCTCATCGGTTCCTCCAAAGCCACCTCTTAGCATGGCCAATAAAACACCTCAAATCTCAAGTTCTGAACCACTAAAACCTAACGGTGCAAGTAATGGGCCCCAGCAACGACCAAAGCCCCCACAACAAGGGCCGTTTAAACCAGATATGCCCATGGAACCTCCTGGTGGCCCACAAGAGGTTATGCAGACTGGTCCACCACATGCAGTGCGGGGTAGGGGAAGGGGTCAGGCCCCTTTACCAATGCGAGGAAGAGGTCGTGGACGTGGTCATGGACAATATGGTGGACCAATGGGTCTGCCCCCGAAATCTGACCCCAGTTTCCCGGAGGAAGGTTCCTATGACCACCAGCCACCAGCTAAGGAGCAGGAGGACTATGCTTGGCGAGAACGACCTCAAATGCCAGACGATCCGGGACCCCATGAAATGTGGCAACCGGAAGAGCATCATTTCTCAGAAGAGTATTATGAAGAGACCGAAGAGCATGGCCCACCTAGAGGTCCACGAATGGAGCCCCCAGAGGGTCTAGAAGAGCACTGGCAAGAGGAACAGGCAGAATACTGGGAAGAAGGAGATCCGTACTGGAATGAAAGAAGGCCACTGATGCACCATAGACCCCCCTTTCCTCCTGAAGGACCTAGGCGCCCTCCTTTCCATCCTCGCTTTATGCCCCATGGCCCACGACGTCCTCCTCCACCAGGTGCTATGGAACATGACTCACATGGGCCACCCCACATAAATAGAGAACCTATGGGGCCTCGATTCAGACGTGGAGCCGGTCCTTGGGGACCGCCGCCACGCCATGAAATGATGGGGCGAGACATCCGGCGGCCACCTCCGCCTCATGAAATGTTGGATAGAGACCCGATGGGCCAACCAGGTTACCGTGATGAAATGGACATGGAACATGACTGGCCTGCTCATCCTCATGGCAGGGAACCCAGGCCTCCCCACCCTCCCTTACCACCTCGTGAAATGATTGACAGGGAGATGAGAAGGCCACCAATGCGACCCCCTCCAATGCAAAGAGAGAGGTGGCGAAGACCCACACCCCACCTTGAAGACTCTGGGGGGGCATTTGATGAAGAATACAGCAATGAATATGGTCCAGAAGAAGATGGGTACAGAAGACCGCCACCTGATTACCGTCAGCGGGATTATGAGGAAGATGAGGAGTATTACCACCCACGTGAGGATTGGGGAAGACTGCGCCCAGACCGTGACTTTCCTCCGCATCCACCACTCGGGCCACAAGAGCGTATAAGAGAAGATCAGTGGAGGGAGGAGAGGGAGAGACCATCAGTGTATGAGGCTGAAGATCGGATAAGAGCAGAACGAAGAGGACCAGGCTATGCCGACGGCCCTCCTTTTCGAGACAGAGATAGGGAACCCCCTTTCCAGTCACGCCCTGATTGGGAAAGACAGCCCCTGCCTCCTCCTCCACTACCAGAGAGACCATACCGTCATCACATTGAAGAACCACTTTATGAAAGAAATCCTGAGCTTCCAGCAGGACCTGCTCCTCCTACAGCCACTGTGCCCCCCAGCAGTGCTTCTGATGCTTCACTAGATCAGACATCTCCAGGGACAGCTAAAGCTGTGCTCGCTCTTTCTCAAAGGCAGCATGAGATCATTCTCAAAGCAGCTCAGGAGCTGAAAATGATAAGGTAAGAATTATATGCAGGCATTCCTGTAGGGGCTTCCGATCTTACAGTCTTTTCTGCAAAGGGTTTCGTTTCACCCAGGTCAGGGCACACTTGATCAGTCGTGAACGTGCAAGAGGGACCCATCATTTATGCATAAGATTTCAAGGTTCACTCCTGCATCAGTTTATATCCCATTGGTTTTGAAGAGATTGATTTTCCCCCCCCCCTTGATGGGTTTTTTAATAGAGAGCTACAAGAGAGTAAGAAAGTTTTTGGAGATGCCTCTACACCTGAATCTGCTGGACTGCCACCTGAGATTCCTGCTGGTCTCCTTGGACTAGAAATTCCTCCTGAGGTTAAAAGTGCGCTTCAGGTAAGCCCTTGATTTGTTTATAGCACACTCGTTTACTATTGTGGTTTTGTAGATTGTTGGAAAATAATTGTCTTTCTAAAAGGCTACCAATCTGCTCTCTGATACTGGGCAGGCTGTTCCCGTTAGACCCTTGGAAGCCGGGTTGCCCTCAGCAACACCAGTTACAGATTTTCTCCATACAGCCTCAGCACCGGCCCCTGTGCCCACGTTCATTGCCAAAACAGTGGACTACGGTCATGGTCATGGTAAGTCTTAAAGATGTTAGTAGGCTAAATTTAAAAAATATTATTTGATGTTTTCATGTAAAAAGTCATTTTGTATCTTCTGTAAAACAGATGTAGGCACCAAAGTGGAGAGAATTTCGTACGGTGAAAGAATAGTTTTGAGGCCTGATCCGCTGCCGTCAGATCGATATGAGAAAGGTTGGTTCCTTAGAGTTTTACAGTTAACGTTGGAGACTGTAAATGTTCTGCTAATGATCTGATGTGTTTTATGCCTCCTTCATTAGAACCTCTTGGCCGTCGAGACCCATACTACGACAGAAGAGCTGATCCATACATGGACCAGCGGGAGTATGGAAGGGAATGGGAAAGAGACGTGATCCGAGACAGGCCCCCGGCAGATTATGACCGTGAACGCTATGAGAGAGAGCGCTACTCCCGAGATGAGAGGTGTGCTGTTTTAGAGTGTGTTATGAGTGACCTGCCAGGGGGTGCGCTGTAGTTCTGCCCTTCACCTTATGGTGGCAGCAGTGCTGTAAAATTAGTGTGATGTGCTGCTTTGTGGTAATGAAGGTAGCTAAGGTGGACAAGACCTGTAGCTTCATTTACTGACCCACATTGCAGCCATAAAGCTCAGCTCAACAAAGAGACCTGGCAGTTTCGGAGAGATGGAAGTTTTCCAATTTTATAGTAAATTATTGACATTATTGACATTATTAACAAATTCTGTTATTTAAATACCTTTTGCCCATTGACAGCTGGGATAGGCTCCAGCACCCACGTGATCCAGAAGAAGAAGCAGCTTAGAAGATGTGTGTGTCTGTGTGTGTGTGTGCATATTATTTAAGTGCAAATTAGGCCTTTTTAGGCTGTTAAAATATTGTGTTGAGATTTACAGTGTTGTGCATGACCTGAGTTTGTGTAAATACAGCAGAAGATGAAGCTGAAAACTGTTGGTGAAATTTGTGCGTGCTCATTTTACCATCGGGTTTGACTGTGTTTTGATCGTGTGTCCTGACTATTTGTAGTCAAACATGCTTATAATGTGCTAATTTTGGGTATTGTATCCTTGACTGTCTCGTGTAGGCCTCCCCAAGGCCCTCCGCGGACAGGATACAGGGACCGTGAGAGAGACCTGCGAGAGCACCAAGGGCGTTCTAGCCGGGATCGAGAGCTTTACAGCAGGCCGGGCTACGACAGGTCTTCCTATGAGAGAAGTCTCGAGCGCTATGACCACGGGCCCTCAGGCTATGGAAGTGAGTAAAGGAGATATCTGGGTTTGTAAACTAAAAGGGGAGTTTGGAAACAAGTGATGTGTTACTGTAATTAAGATCCGGTCCCCTAATTAAATTTAACTGGTCCCCTACACATCAACAAATCCATGTGTTGTGCCTTGTTTGATCGCTCTCTCTGCCTCCCCTGTCTTTTAAAGTGTCAGGTGTACGAAGTGTGGAAGCCATATTGCCTACAAAACCTTTTCTTAGGGTTGTACGGTGAGATAATATCAGTATTAGAAATATATACATGAAAATATCAGTATAAATATTAAACATAATGTATCAGACTGATGTTTGGAATTGTGGTGGTGGATCTCCAGAGTAGAGTGTTTAGGTGACTCTCGGTATTTTACTGGCTTCATTAACATTAATCAATACAAACACTAATCAATGATATTTCTGTGTACAATTAACTACTTTTTTTTAAAAGAGGACCTATTATGCTCATAATTTTATTTTTGGCTTTACATGAATAGATTTACAGCTTCCGTGTTCCAAAAACACATTACTTTTCTCATACTGTACATCTCTGTTCACGCTCGGTTAGAGCTCCTGTGCCTTTAAGCCCCACCTCTCGATGAGCCCAGTGTGCTCTGATTGGTCAGTTCGTCCACTCTTCAGACCCTTCTCTCCTGAGCAGTGTTGGTCCCGCCGTATCAGGTTGATTCAGAGTTGATCCTGAAAGTCCGGTCAGCGTCGTTCCCACACGACCACGACACTGAACACACTTCCTCCTCCAGTAGCTGCTGTGCGCTGGTGTGAGGGAAGTGCCAAGCTTGCCTGTAGGTGGGCAGCAAGGACTGTTACGAGATTTCCTTCACTACCAGATGCATTTCCCACCAGGTGTTTGTGTTTAAGACAGCAGAAGCAGTGCTTTCTTTGGGAGAGAGTGAACTTTGAGCTTTGTGACTTTGCAGAACTTTTACATGCACAGAATTGAAACACTAAAGGCATAAAAACAGAAGAGCACAAAAAACGGAAAAACGGAAAATTGGCCCCCTTTAATAATCAAATTTATTGACTAATTGTTGCCATTCTACCTGATTTCTCTTGAAACGTACCTAATCTGGTTATTGCTTCCTGTCAGATGACCGGCGGAGTTATCCTGACGAACGGCCTCCTCCCTCAGCGTCCTTGCCGCCCCCTCCCCCTCCTGCCCCGCGAGTGGAGAAGAAACCAGAGACCAAAAACGTAGAAGATATCCTGAAGCCTCCTGGTCGAGCGAATCGTCCCGACAGGGTAGGACTTTAGGCTGTTCCTGGTCTGCTCTGGTCTTATTTTGTGATGTTCTGCTTCAGCAAGATGTTTTTGTTTACGTTTCAGATTGTGGTGATAATGCGAGGCCAACCAGGAAGCGGAAAAAGCCACCTGGCCAAACTAATTCGGGTAAGTCATTCAGTTCTATATCCACATCTCCGGCTACTGTGGGTAATGTTGATCTTTACGTTGGATCAGTGTAGATGTCGACCGATTATCAGAGCTGATCTTTATCCAATAATAGTTTTAACTTCTACGCTGCTGATAAAGACTTTGACTTGGCGACTGCCGATCTCTAATGCAGTCGTGACTGACACACGTCTGGCTTCTCTGGCTCGGCGCCCGAGCACGGCGTTACTGAATGGGGAGAAATAAGCGTGACTTAAGGTTTGACTACTCAGCACATCTGAATCAAAACATGTTTATTGGAATTTTTCAGGAAGATATTTAATTACAGAAAAAAGTAAGTTTCTTTAAATTCTCACTTTAAGCTCCAAATACAAATGAATATCAGCTGGAGGGCAATACGGCAAAAGTTTAACATCGTAATACTCAAACGTTTTCATGATACACGGAAATATTAAGTTTTCTTGAGGTTTGATAAGTTGTAAGAAAAAACAGTAGTGCCACGTTTTAAAGGTACCGTGAAAACTATGAACACACTGTTTGTTGAATGTTTCACAAACTCCAGTGTAGGGCTGCATCAAATAACTAATATCATAGTCGAATAAATAAAGATGAATATCATTCAAGAATTCACTGTAGTAATGAACCTTTTTGCTAATACAAAAGACAAAAAAGTAAAACTCCAATGTATTTTTCCTGTAAAATGTATAAATGCAATCAAATACAATAAAAAAAAAAACTAAATGTTTTCCTTTAATCAAATGAAGAAATCTATCTAAATTTAAAGGTTAATTTTTTACAGTGCAGTCTGTGGTCTGTGTACATTTGCTCCTACTAAATTTTACAGTAACATGTCTTTACTGAAACGGAGGGAAGTCCGTATCTCTCTCCTCTGAGAGTGGATGCAGGAGAACAGTGGAGAACAGTTTACAGCATGAAGTAGAACAACTAGGACGACTATCGCCGCATCCCAAGCTACACATTTCTGTGCTTCACACACTGCACTAATGAGTGCACTTCTAATGGTATATGCACGATTTTTGCGCACTGTTTAGTGCTAGTATGCGGTTTGGGACGCAGCATATCTTGCCGAGATGAATCTTCTTGGAGCTCCCATAGCCAGCAGAGCTCGGCTTTCCTGAGCTTTGCTCCACACTTTTGAGGATTTGTTCTTGAGGCTGCCGTCACGCTGTTGTTAACTCTCAAGTGAGCGGTAATGTTAAAACGTTACTACTGAGTGCGAGAAAGAATGACTTCAACTAATCAGCTACTAAATTAGTTGCCAACTAATTTGGTCTTTGATTTTAGCAGATTAAATCGAATACAAATACAATTAAGCAGATTTAATTCTTGAGGATAAGTATTGTTAGGACTTTATCAATACTGATATCAGTGCACGTGTTGCTTGTCAAAACCAATATTTATCAGTACTCTTATTGATTCTCTGCTCATAATTTGGTCCAAAAAATTCATCCATATTTTCCCATTCCACCTTAAATGGTGCAGGAGTTCTGAAGCATGAGGATGTGAGAACATAACTGCTGCATTAAACACATCTGTGTGGTTTCTTTGGTCTCTTTTGCAGCCGTATTGCTGCTTTTCATTTTTTCTCATATTTGGAGACTGGAGTGTGTCTCTGAAAAGCATTTACCCCACCCCTAAACATGGACAAACAGAGGGGTAGAGCTGAGTGGTAGGGGCGAGGGGTGAAATGGGACTGGGCCTAATTCTTCTGTCCTTGTGATGAAATAAATCGTCAGTGTTCTTTAAGTACTGACAACATCCAAACTATGCTCAGTAAAAATATTGTGGCATAATGTATCACAATAACGATATTTTATTAAGTCAACCCTCAGATGTATTGCTGTTATCAACAAAAGCACCACATGACCCGAAAGCGATGATCCTGGATGGAGGATGGGTGACGGGTTTGCTTAGATGTGTTCTTCTTCATATGAACTTTGAGCATCTGCTGTTCCTCAGGATAAGGAGGTGGAGTGCGGTGGAGCTCCGCCGCGAGTGCTTGGCCTGGATGACTATTTCATGACAGAAGTTGAAAAAGAGGAGCGAGATCCTGATACAGGGAAACGTGTAAAGACAAAGGTCTGAGCGAAGTACAGGTGTTCATTTAAAACGATTTGGTGGTGCTTAAGAAATTTCTATAAAGTGCTGCGTCCACTTTACAGGTCCTCGAATATGAATATGAGCCGGAGATGGAGGACACGTACAGAAACAGCATGCTGAAAACCTTCAAGAAGACTCTGGATGACGGGTTTTTCCCCTTCATCATCATCGATGCCATAAACGACAGAGTGAAATACTTCGATCAGTTCTGGAGCGCAGCTAAGACAAAGGGCTTTGAGGTGAGTCGTCCCATCTGACTCTGAAAGGCAGAATAACTTGTTTGACGTTCGTAGTGTTACAGGCAGACTGGCACTTTAGTTTAGTGATGCATCGATACCATTTTTTCCAGACCGAGTACCTTTTTAGGTCGCAATTCCTATTCCATTAGGCAGACAACGGTACGGTGGGTCCACAGTTGATGTATCGTGGCTTTTGAGAGACAGTAACGTTATGGTTTCAGTGTTTATATTTAGGAAAAATAAACGCATCACTCTTTAAACAGCAAAGTTTTTATTTTGCCTACAGACAAGTAAAACGTTATATTCAGAGAAATGACTGGGCTGGTTTTGATCTGTTTTTTAAATAAACATGAGCATCTGTCCATTTCTCTCATTCTGTTTCATTAAGTTTGGGAATTCCTTCGCTGCTGAAATGTGTGTATGAGGGGACACTAAAGACTGCCGCACACCAGATGTCATGCTGCTATAGAACAGCAACAGAGAGAGTGAATAAATGGAATTTTTACTCTCTACTTGTGTGAACTGAATAAAATAAACCGCTTAGCATTTCATCACGCTTGGCATCAGTTTACTACCTTTACACAGACTGTAATTCAGAGTCATTCAAATGAACGGTCACTCTGTTATCATGCAGCTCTTAGTGGAGAAGCCTTGTTTGAGTCCGATTTGCACCCTCTGAACAAACAGTCCTAACTCGGGAAATGTTTACTCTGTCGCTTCACCGGATAGATGGCGTGAGATGAGACCCCTTGAGGATTATTTAGGTGTAGTTTTGTGTGTATTGAGGAGAAAATGTCTGAGTTATGACGAGTTAAACAGAAAATCCTGAAATAAGCAGATTCTGATTCTGAGAAATTTACATGGGAGTGAATGGGGCAGTTTTCTGGGCCTAGTGCCAAACAAACGCTCATAACTCTAAAGCCCATTGATGAAGTGATGAGATATTTTGAGGTTTCGAGGTTTCGATATTTTAGAGGACGAGTTTCTCTACCATTTAAAGGTGAAAGTTAGGATGTTAAAGCAGATTCCCTGCGTGATCGGCTGTGTCTGTGAGACTGAGTGACCTGCTGTGACGTCATTGAGGTCAGTTAGAATTTGAAGTTCTGAACTTCACGCCGTTCATTTCTTATGGGAGGCTTTTAATTTTTAAACTTAATTTTATTAAAAACTACCAATCCGATCGACTCCAAACATACAGAGCACAAGTCACAGCGCCGAGACCTTCAGAACGCAGGTTGAACGGAGTCGTACGTTAAGCGGCTTGGGCTGTATTAATCACAGAAATGTGTGGAGGAGGAAGAAGTATGAGAGATAACAATAGAGCTTCTTCAAGCTCTCTAATCATAGTTAATAGAACGAAATGATCACATTAATTAATTAATAATGGTGAGATCCTATTAGCTTACTGTATTTGATGGTTCCTGTGTTTCCCTGAAGTCGCCTTTACAATGGTGGTTCACCTGTCCGCAGGTCTACCTGGCGGAAATCTCTGCTGACCATCAGATGTGTGCTAAGAGGAACATCCATGGATGGAAGCTGAAGGACATCACAAAGGTCAGATTCTTCTCACATATGAACATGAATGTGGTTTACTCAGCGCTCGACTGAGTGTGTGATGGATGCTTATAGTCCGTGTGTAGGTTAGTATAGCATTTGATCGTGAATGATTCAGTTCTGATAGAATTATCATATATATACCATACGTAAGATATTCAGACGCCGTTCAGTTCATTGTATTGCGCGATGAAGACGGCTGTTGACAGGCGAGCTGTAATTATGCTGCTCTGAGCAGCGTGCAGGTTGTTATGGGCAAAAACGGATTGAATGTGTAATAAAATTAAAGGTGCTATGAGGCTTCATTTGTGTTGAAGAGCCTGTTTTGGTTCCCTAAAGGTTCTTTCAGTGGTTATGAAAGAGCTTTTTTTGTAATTCAGATGCCAGAATATTTTATAGAACCTCAGTGAAAACGTTCTGTATCAATGGATGGTTTTTAATGATTATAATTATGATGATTTATGTTCATTATTAACAGCTGGCGAATGGCTGGGAGTCTGCTCCTGTCCACATGGCTCGACTGGACATCCGCTCTTTGCTGCAGGATGCTGCCATCGAAGAGGTAAATAATAGAAATAATGTAGATTAATAATTAAAAAATGCACATTGTAATAGCAGTGAGGCAAAACGCATTGTGCAGATTCTGAGTCATTGTTATTTATTTGCTTTTTCCCCACAGGTGGAGATGGAGGATTTCAACCCGGCGGAGGTGGAAACTCAAGCTGAGGAGAAGAAGGAAGAAGAGGAGGAGTTAGACCTGGTAGGACGTTCATTCATTTTTCTGTCTTTTTTCACTTCTTTGCTCTACCAAGCGTTCCCTAAGGTCCCCGTGGAGGTGGAGCTCAGTGGATAAATCTGTTACTTTACCTGTCCTGTTTATTAATTAGAAACACTCTGAACATGCATGTGATGTGTTGCTCAGACGGTATGTTGTCACATCCGTATATTATATAAATGGATTATTATTAAAATAACATAACTCTGTTCTAAAGACCTTGAGTTATATTCTCAGTGCTTTTCTTATGATTTGGTGTTGCAGCTCAGTCTTTCATTGTAATGAATTGATCATTTATTTCGATGTTTTAATCTGCCTGAGTGAATTATTTACAGCTGTGCTGAGTTCAGAGCTCGGTAGGATGTCTTCTGTTGCCATTTTTGTGAAAAGGCTGCTGAGATCAGTTTTCCACTGAGCTGTAGTAAATTTAACGCAAAATTTAAAGTTAATTAAACTTTTTAAAGAAAGTCTGTTTGGTTTGTGGAAAGTGCGAGAGCTGCACATGGATCCTCACTATGTTTACTTTTGACATGATCAAATTACCTAAAATATAAAATCTGACATGAGCTGAATTTCACAGCTTATTAAACTAAAATGCAAAATGAATATGATTTCATCTTCAAAAGACTGGAAACATCAAAGCCGAAAGGAGAGAAACTTTGGGAATACGGCTTTAATGTATTGGTCAGCAGGTGTTCACAGCAGTGGACAGTACGGTGTTATTGCTGCTTATTCAGAGCTAAATTCAAATGTGCTTATTAATTTGCTCATATTCAGATTCACTCATAAAACCTGGTGGCTACTCTTCCTGGATGATGTGAAATACGTAAAACAATCAAGTACCTTGAACTTAAAGCGTCTGTCGGCTCAGGAGCTGCAGCGCTGAATCTGCTTTACTCAGATTTCAGTGATGCAGCTATGTGACGTTTAAGGTACGTGCCAGTGATTAATGCATGTAGCGTCGCTTTAATGCACAAACCTTTTAAAGTTTGCAGCTGTGCACCCGCCTAGATGGCGATTAAAGCTTGTAACACGGTTTCACGGTTTGTTTATGGCGGTTTTACAGTTTGTGTTTTAATACAGAGCTTATGAGGCTTTAGTCTAATGGTTGTACACAGTGATGAGCTGATAAAGTCCAGGGCTTTAATCACTTTAGACACGGGAAGAAGGTGGTCGTGCTCCATTTCAAGTCCTTATGGCTATCAATGATAAACCAATCAAATCTTAATAATTGCTTAGTGATTATTGCTTAATCATTATTTCTGATGTGCGTTATGGTGGATGATTTTTAGTGGAGTTGTAAGAAAACCTGAACACAGCTGAGTGATTTAAAGAAATGCAGTTCATTGCAAAGAATAAAACTGCTTTTGATGCATACATTCATGCTGATAAATATATATATGGACCACATATGTGTGTGTACAGTGTTCGTGCGCATGCATGCTGGCCATATTTTGTTCTCTTACACTGCAGCAATACAAAATATTCAACCGTGAGAAATTTTAGTAGTTTAAGAATTTTTTTGGCAGACGATCAGTTTTCACTTCAGAGCTGCTGAGAACGTTCATGACTGTTCTGATCAACAGTGAGGAGCTCTGAGGTGAAAATGCCGAGAACAGACGTCCTTCAGAGTGATGCTGCAGTGTTACTGCACATCTGGGAGGAAACCTTGTGAACTGGGCTCAAATGATCTGGAATCTGAGATGAACATTCAGGTTCTTTGAGTAAATAATAGTAAATCCTTTTCTTCCCCAACAGGTTTTATTGGCTGTTTGTAGATTCACACTGTAACTTCTGTTCTCATGTTAATATGATATTATCTCATTCTCGTGTTTTTAGTATGTACTTATATGTAGATGCCGTGTCATCCCGCCACGCCATCTAAAGACTACTGCAGTCCTTTAAATAGTACCGCACACCGTGTAAAGGTAGAAAAGCTCCCATAAATATCGCTGCTCCCTGCTGTGCACCTCACTGTGCGCTGATTTGAGTCCGATTAGACGTTTTAATAAAAGCAGCAGCGGCTCATCTCAGAAAAATCTGTAACTTCATCTTTTTCTTGAAAGTATGAGTGAAATTACAAGTAATTAGTTTCAGTAATACTTGAATACAGTTCAGATATTTCATAGTAATACTGGAACACAGTAATAAAGCAGATACTGGACTCCAGTTACTGTACACGGTGCTGTGTGCAGGTAAGTCTTACTGTAATTAATGATTGAACAAAGTGTGCAAGTGTGGAAAATTCTGTATGTTCCTCATCATCGAAAACTGTGTGTGCGTGTAATTTTCTCAATTATGTCCTGATATGATCTCCTAACCACAGTAGAAAATGCCCCCAAAAAGCTGAATACTTAATGACTTACAGGCAGCTTTGAATGAACCGTTTACTTAAGGCTCTGAAATATTTTGTGGGTATGTGTCAATTTCAATAAAAAATGAGAGGGTTTATCTAAACAGTGTTGCTGACACACACAGCAGTGTCAGACCTTATTTTTGTTTATTTTAAATGAAATTAGAGTTGTTGAAGATGCTTTTGCGTCTTCTGGTTAATCTCACCTTGATGTCAGAATTTATGTTTTAAATTTCTTGTGTCTTTTGGAAATCCTGATCATGTCGCAGTAATAAGAACTCCATCTATATTATAAAGTTAAACCTGATCAGACTAAACTGATGAGGCGTTTTCTCCACCTTCATGCATGTAAAGCACCCAAGGACGCTTTAGAAAGAGGAGAAGGAAAAAATGAGTATCATGTATTCCAAACACAGGACATTATAACATTTATGCACTTACGTTTTAAAAAGTCAACATTTTAGGATGTTTTGTGGCTCAAACTGACCTACAAGTAAACACTTTGATCTGCACCCCTGAATCCTTGCATTTTGGAGATGAAATAGTCATTTGCATAGGACTGAAAGATTAATGGGTTTTCTATCAATCATAATACGAGAGTGCACTTTTCATTTTATGAGGGCTGAAATTTTTAGAGCCTGTTTTGTTCACAGGGTTGTCTTTTAATTTTGAAGTGAGGCGGTTTAACCTGATGGCGCTGACCTTGTAAACTCCCTGTAGATACATTAGACCAATCAGACACAAACAGTCGTGTACTTTGACACGTAATGACCGTAATCTTGTAGTCTGACACTGCGTTCGGGCTCAAGGCTATATGAAGAACTTTGATGTGATTTGGTCAAAGTATAATTACCGGATCTTGTCTAAACGTATAAAACGACCTTAGGAGATGATGAATGATGAGGAGAATGCTGTTCTGTTCAGAGTCTGTCTGGAAAAACAACAAGGCTTGATTTAGCTTTCAGCTGTCTTTGATAATTCAGTTAAAATCAGCCTTCAGTCAGAGTCTGGCAGCAGTAACAGCGCTGAAGATTAGTGGAGGATGAGGACAGCGGTCATGGACTTCCTGCTCGATGTTTATGTATTTACTGAGTCTTCTTTTGTCTGATCCACCTGACTAACTCCTTCAGAAGGTCAGGAGCGTTAGTGCAGCTGGAGCTCTGCAGGACCGTACATCTCCCGGAGGATGGTTGGTGACCACTGACTTAAAGAACAGGACATGTTGAAGAAGTCAGAAACAAACATTACATTCATTTGTATTTGAGATTATTGGAAAGCAAATTGGTGAGAAGGTAAAGCTCTCCCTTTCTTCTCTTCACTGCGTTACGTGTGCAGTGCAGATATCTGAGTGTGAAATGGCGAAAGCCACGTGAGCTTCGTCCTGTGACGCTCCGCACTGGTGTTTAGTTGGAAGACGAGAGTGTAGAGTTTGTGTTAAACAGATGACGAGTCCAAATGGTCAGAAATGAGACCTTTTCATTTTTCAGGGTCAGATTCCTGTCCTATCCTGTCATTATATAATCATGGTGTTTATTTTTCAGATTGAAAACATTAGTGCCCAGTAATTATTTTATACATTCCTTTATCTACAGACGGAAACAGACTTTGAACAGAACACTGCACAGCGCCAATTTAATATCTGTAAACACCTGTGGCATTTCACCAAAAATGGCTTAATGTTTTCATCTGTTAAACAGAATTGTGAAAGTGCTCTGTGTTCTCTCTTGGATCAGACACTGCAGTAACACTGACATGGTGATGGTGTGTTGTGCTGGTCTGAGTGGATCAGACACAGCAGTGCTGCTGGAATTTTTAAACACTGTCCACTCACTTTCCACTCTGTTAGACACTCTTGCCTTGTTGGTCCACCTTGTAGATGTAAAGTCTGAGGCGACAGCTCGTCTGCTGCTGCACAGTTTGTGTTGGTCATCCTCTAGTCCTTCATTAGTGCCCACAGGTCGCCGCTCACAGGTCGCCGCTCACAGGTCGCCGCTCACAGGTCGCCGCTCACAGGTCACTGTCAGCTGGATGTTTTTGGTTCTCAGTCCAGCAGTGACACTGAGGTGTTTAAAAACTCCAGCAGCACTGCTGTGTCTGATCAACTCACACCAGCGCAACACACCACCATTACGTCAGTGTCACTGCAGAGAATGCTGACAATGACCCACCACCCAAATAATACCTGCTCTATCTGCCTGACCACTGAAGAACAGGGTAATAAAGTAAGCAGAGAAGCAGATGGACTACAGTCTGTAACTACAGAATTACAAACTGCTCCTATACGCTCATCAAATGGAGTGTGCGTGTGTGTGCGCGTGTGTGTGTGTGTGTGTGTGTGCGCGTGTGCGCGCGTGTGTGTGTGTATATATTAGAGGTGGATGAAGTTCACAAACCCTGTACCTGAGTTAAAGTCGAGACCCCCAGGGTAAAATATTCCTCCAGTAAAAGTAGAAGTTCCTCCCTTTAGACCTCCACTGGAGTAAAAGTACTAAAGTATTTCCCTTCAAATGTACTTAAGTATAAAGTAAAAGTACTAAAAGAGGAATTCTGGCTCTGATGTCCTGTTATCATTTTTATAACCAGACTGGCTTCATGAACTCATTTCAGGTGAAAGTCCTCCAGCGTCTCTCTTGGTAAACCAGTCTTTTAATAGAACGTCATTAATTAGTGACGCTGACGTCTATTAAAATGATCAGAAGCACAAAACACTGAAGGTAAACAGTTTCCATCAGGGAGAACCGAGTGGCTCTGAAATCACTTTTTACACACAAGCAAAGTTTCAGTTTCAGATTTATTTACAACTTAGTTCCAAGTTTAAGTTGAATAAAAACTGGCTTTAAACTCAGGATCACAGATGAGCTCCTTTACTATGTTGATCTGTAGGCGTCTGTTCATAAACATAAACCAGCCCAAACTCATTTACTATAAAATGAAATGGTGTTTGTAGAAATTCAGAAAAAAGCCGCGTCAGTCTCGACTGCATATGTGGACATATTTCTATATTGAGCTCTATTTACACAAAGTTAGGTTAGTTCATCATTTATGTTGAACAGACTCTCCCAAAGTTTTACGCTGCTGCGCTGACGTTGAACCGCGTGCTGCACTGGGTCGGTATGACCGACAGGTCAAAACCAGCTCTAAACAAAGTGACCGCTGGGCCCTGATTGGTGCTCTGGCTTTGCGCTTCTTTCGTTTTGACATGTTACGTTTTTATACACACAGAAACCAAAAGGAACGACAGATTTCTCAAAATGTAGGAGGAAAAAGTCGGATATTAGACTCTGAAATGTAGTGGAGTGAAAGGAAAAAGACGCCCAGAACGGAGAAACTTCAGTACAGATACACCAAAAATACTAAAGTACAGAAACTAATTACATTTACTCAGTTACTCAGATACTGTCCAGCACTGGGGGGTGTGTGTGTGTGTGTGTGTGTGTGTGTGTGTGTGTGTGTATGTATATATATATATATATATATATATATATATATAATATAATATAATATAATGTAATGTATGCATGTGTATATACGTGTGTGTATATAATATAATGTATACGTGTGTGTATATAATATAATGTATGCATGTGTATATATACGTGTGTGTGTATAATATAATGTATGCATGTATATATACGTGTGTATATATAATGTATGCATGTATATATATATGTGTGTGTGTATAATATAATGTATGCATGTATATATACGTGTGTGTGTGTATATATAATGCATGCATGTGTATATATACGTGTGTGTGTGTATAATGTATGCATGTGTATATATAAGTGTGTGTGTATATAATATAATGTATGCATGTATATATACGTGTGTGTATAATATAATGTATGCATGTATATATACGTGTATATAATATAATGTATGCATGTGTATATACGTGTGTGTGTATAATATAATGTATGCATGTGTATATACGTGTGTGTATATAATGTATGCATGTGTATATACGTGTGTGTATATAATATAATGTATGCATGTGTATATACGTGTGTGTATATAATATAATGTATGCATGTGTATATACGTGTGTGTATATAATATAATGTATGCATGTATATATACGTGTGTGTGTATAATATAATGTATGCATGTATATATACGTGTGTGTATAATATAATGTATGCATGTGTATATAATATAATGTATGCATGTATGTATGCGTGTGTGTGTGTGTGTGTGTGTGTGTATATATAATATATATATATATATATATATATATATATATATATATATATATATATATATATATATATACATGCATACGTGTGTGTGTGTGTGTGTGTGTGTATATATAATGTATGCATGTGTGTGTGTATATATATATATGTGTGTGTGTGTGTGTGTGTGTGTGTGTGTGTGGTGAGAAAGCTATAAACTAATGAAAGTCAGATTTTATTGTTGCTGTTTCAAGCAGTGATTAAAGGTCGACTACATAGTTTGAGTAATAAATGAGCAAAAATATATTTGCAGATTGTATTCCGGTGCATTCGCTCGCAGCGCGTATTGCGTCTGGTGTGAAATATCGAGCGTTGCTGACCGGTTCTGGCTTAAATGTGTCTTGCTAACTAGTTGGCCACTATAAACGCTCTCGTCGCCGTCGCCGAGCATGAAACGTAAACGCACTGTTTTCATTGTTTTTAAACAAAAGTTCAGACAGCGGAAATGATGTGCATGACCACAGTTGGGAGTTCAGATCTCAAAGCGTGTTTCAGTGGAATTATTCACGGGTTTGTTGTGGAGAACTGACTGCACAACAGCAACTGATGACCAAGACAAACTCCGCTCAGCTCGTGCTGTAAAATCGGCGCGTAGGCGAATAAACGGACCGGTTCTAGATATAAAGAGAGTTTTCAGCTCGGCTGAACTGCCGTTTAGGGTTGTGAGACTAATATTACAGTATTCCAGACAGTCATGTGTAATATGCATTTTTTGAATATGTGGTGGATGTTTACCATGATAATAAACTGGCATGCAAATTCGCTTGGGAGAGTGGGCGGAGCCAACCAACATGCAGCAGTGTAAATGTAAAAAGAGGATGAACATGCACCTGTAGTTACAGTGTGAAAACAGAAAGGAGGTATCAGGAACACCGAAGCCATGTATCACCACCTCTACACTCGTAACGATGGTTCCTTAAGGGTTCTTTAATAACTGTTGTATATGGTTCTGTATAGCACCAAAAAGGGTTCTTCTGTTGTATAGAACCATTTCACCGTGCAAAGCATGAAATGGTTCTATATATATGGAACTCATGGTTTGAAACAGAACCAAAGAATTGCCTTTACTTAACAACCCTTGTAGAACCATCTTTAAGAGTATGTGTGACTGGAAATCTTAGTCTGATCTGCTTGTTTATGTAAGAGTGTTTTAGTAAACATCTCCCTAATGGTAGCTGTGATGAGCAGATATAAAGACTTTGAATAACTGTCACAGCTTAAATCAATAAATGTGCTGCCTTCTTTTTCCACTACCAACCGGAACTAAACCAGGAATCTGTTTCTGACTGGAGAGTTTCTGAATAAATATCTGGCAGCTGTTTGGTATTTTTACTTAATTTTTTCAGCTGTTCTCAATGAAGTGATGTGTCTGTAAAAAAGAATTTTCCTGTGCCGTAACTGAATGGTCCACTTCAGACAACAGGCTTTTGCTGAGAAGCGAACGCTTTTTCCACATACGGAACTCTTAAAGGGTGTGTGTGTGTGTGTGTGTGTGTGTGTGTGTGTGTGTGTGTGTGTTATGAATGAATGGCACAGTACTGTTTAAAAGCCGGAGATCCTTCATTTATTGCATTTCCAGTCAAAAAAGTCTAAGTAAAAGGTGTTGTTGGTGTTTGGTTTTGTGACTAACTGTTGCTTTTAGGAGATGTTTGTGAAGAGATCAAATAGGAGAGTACACTTGCATAATTAAAATAAAAATAAATAAAGAAAATGTGACTCCTTACAACCACCTGGAAGACCTGGCAGATGCCAAAACTGCCCCCATCAGATAAACAGCACTGAAAGCTTTGATCTCTGAGAGACAGGAGAAGATGAAGCTGCTTCAGATCTGAAAACATCCACAGGTGTTTCTGTCCATCCTTCCACTGTGAGAAGACCACTCAGCGCTGTGGGTCTGAAAGGACGTGTAGCTGATCAAGGAGAACCTCACTGAGAAAAGGAGACGGACACATCAAACAAAGAAGCTGGACGATGGACTGACCACCCCAGAGTCCAGACCTCAGCACCACTGAATGGGTTTGATCAACCAGCTTCTCAGACTGAGCTTTGGAGGCATGTCTGCAGGTTCTTAGAGGAGCTGAAAGTGAATGAAGGTAAAGAGTGACACGCTGACCACTCAAACAGCTGATCTTGGATTGAATGGTTTGTGAAATTTTCTGTTTTGCTTAAAAAAATAAATGACTATTTTGACTGGAAGGTAAATAAATGAGGACGTGGACTCGGTGTATATATAGAGCTAAGGGCTCTGATGGTATCACAGCAGCTGTGTGAATCGGGCTGAGACCAGCTGCTCAGGCGGAGTTTGTTTGTTTGTGCTGAAATGCTGCTGTTTGGTTTTGTGACTAACTATTGCTTTTTTTAAAGCAGTCATCTTTTCAGCCAAAGAGCCATTATTACCCCCACCCCCCACCTTCAGACCCTTTTACCCCCTCTTTTCCCATCCCATCCTGAAGATTAACAGCTGGAGTGTCTCTCTGTAATTTAGGGATACCTTCCTAAAAGCAAATGGGAGATGGACACGTCTGAGGCCAAACTCGGTAGGTGTTTAAGGTCCTGCTATCTGCTTATCTTTGTTTTAAGCGTTCTGTTTAACCTTCAGACTGAACACTGTGAGATTTATCACTCCTGCATGTCTCAATACAAAACCTCAGCTGTACTGGAATGTGGATAATGACCATTTATGACCGTTAGCGACCCATCAGATTCAGTTCTGTATAGCTTGTGTACTTCATTTATAAGCCCCTGAGAGTGGCTGGTTGACCGTGGAGATGACCTTCGCGCTGCTTTTTCTATCAAGACAAGCTGGACGGTCTCGCAGGCGGAGGCAAACGAAAACGTGACACAGACGTTTCGGGAATAGAGGATTTCCTTCAGCTTCCTGACGACTACGCCAGTCGGATGTCGGAGCCCGGCAAAAAGAGGGCAAGTTCATCTTCTCACTACTGAAACATCTAACAGCTTAAATGACATATTGAGTGATTTTTACAGTTTAGGTTTCTTAACGTGCATTACTGATGAACAGATTAAGGTCAGTTACTCTGATTAGTACATTTACCATTTACACCCATCTAAAAAAACTTGGATATTAAATGTCAAAGATATTTATATAAAAAATTCAGTCTTTTTATATCTTAATATATTTATTCATACACCTTTATCGGTGGTTCTCAAACTCTTAAACTATGTAATCCCCATTCATTGGGAAATTTTCAGATGATGTACAGGACAGCTACTGTTTATAAATTATAGGGGAAAACAACAAAAAAGGACATTGGAAACAATATACGTCATGAACGAAGGTAAAGTGGTGAGAATAAAATCTTACTACGTCACATTAAGTTCAAATGACCTGAGCTTTTTAAATGAATTACTTGGTGTGGTGTGCAGCGTTTCAGAACATGCCGTTTACTCTTCAGCCCATACGACGTACGCGTGCAAAGAAAACTGCAAGAACTTTTCAAAGCCATTGTTTGTAATGTCACTCGAACCAAAGAGTGCATACGTCCTCCCATGCAGCCTACAACAGTTTAGCCCCGCCCATGCAGCCTACAGCGGTTTGGCCCCGCCCATGCAGCCTACTGCGGTTTAGCCCTGCCCATGCAGCCTACTGCGGTTTAGCCCCGCCCATGCAGCCTACTGCAGTGTAGGCCCACCTATTCAGCTTATGGCAATTTAACCCTGCCCATTTGTGTTGAAGTTCTAGGGAGTGAAGTACAATATAGGATAGCCAGTCAGAACAGACCTCATTTACATGCATCAGTCTTAAAGGCACAGAAACAGCCTGTTGAACTGTGAGGGATAAAGAGAGGATGCAAAATAATGTAGAAATGACTTCTGACTGTTTTTGCTACATAAAACTGCACAAATGTTATGGGTTGTGAGGTTTTTGTTCCAACATCAAAGATCTGAAAAAATATGAAATGATTGTGAATGTTTGTGTTAATCATTGTGTGAGTAAACAGTGTCGTGTGTGTGAGTTTATGCTGCTGTGTGTGTTGTGCAGGTGCGCTGGGCGGATCTTGAGGAGCAGAAGGATGCTGACAGGAAGCGAGCAATCGGGTTTGTAGTGGGTCAAACTGACTGGGAGAAAATCACAGATGAATCGGGTCAGCTGGCTCAGAGAGCGCTCAATCGCACAAAGTACTTTTAGCAGTGCTGGTCATGTTTGTTACTCGTAAGGTAAGATTTACCCACATTTATCCATCTATTAAAACTTTGTAGTTTATGTAGGTCTGACGTCACAACATTACACTTAACTGTACTGTCCTACATTATGCTGTACTGCTGTACAGCACTGTGCCGCACTGCTGAGGTGGCGTGCTATTTTTAAAATATTTAGTATTTATTACAGTAATGTTTGGTCTATAGCTCTGAGAAGGCCTCTGATGATGTTATTGAATTTTTGTATTTTATCAGCTTTAATATTTGTTCCTTCTGCTTTGTTTAAAGGTGCAGGGGGTAGGATTTTGGATTTGAATGTTTAAAGGGTCATAAATCGAACCGCTTCGTAGGTCTTAATGTTTCTGAAGAGTCTCCTATCCCACATCAAAACAGCCTAAATCTACTCACTTCAGTCACTACATCGCATTTATTGAACTTTCTACCCCCTACATCTTTTATTGACCAGACTCTGCATTCAGAGCTTATATTTAATGTGTCTGTTTGTTTATTTGTTCATTTATTATTTTGGACCTGTTTTAGGTTCCCACTCTGTGAAACGATGAAATCCTATACAGAACCCTGGATGGAGAAACGTTTGATGTCCATCAGAAGGTTATGGAGTGCAGTAAAAGTCTGGCATCTGAGATGGCCTCGGTAAAATCCTGCAGTCCCGCAATATCTTAATTCCTGTCTTAGCCTGAATCTCAAGTTTTAGTTCCTTTTATGCTTTTTGTGGTGAAAATCCTGCAGCAGCTAATTTGACCAGAAGTGTTAACCTGTCCGTTTTTTTGTTTAGTTTTTTATGAAATTCTACAGAATTCATGTTTTCCTCTTCAAAGCTGTGTTGTGAGGTCACAGATATCACCAATAAAATATCACATTAAACGGTCTTTAAAACAACCTGCCTGTGATGTATGTGACTAAACTGGTTTTGAGAAGCTGTGATTCGGATTCGGGGAGATGATGTTCTGTATGATTCTGTAAATCCTCCGCAGCATCTCCTGTCTGATGGTAAGCAGTTACACAATATTGAAAAATATTGATCAATCCAATATTGATCAAACAACGAACACCTGAATAAGACTTCTTAAACAACACTTGGCACTGTGAGACGCGTCAAACTGGACACGTTGTCCTGACTGTTGTGGTTTAAAGGTGAGTGGGGCTTGAATCAGTGATGAGTCGACTCCAAAAAAAGCCAGTTATTTGACTCGTCTGGGACTCTGAGTCGACTCTCATCCAGTGATTCTGATTCACTATGATTTTGTCAGATACCTGCTTTAATCAAACTGGTCGATGGCCGTTATGTCTGGACAGCTGGACCGTGCATCTCTGAATGTGAGATTGGATTCCTCCAATTCTGTAAAATCGATATGACCGTCTGAAGCCCTGCCCCACGTCGTATCCTACAGGCCGACTCGGTACCTCCGAGTCCGTCATTCTGTTGAAGTTTGTTTTTGTTGTTTAGTTGTTTTTGTATTGGACCGTGACGCTTAATTCATACGCTGTTCCTTTAGTGTTTGTCATTGGAATCAGTCACAGTAAATGTATTTTTACCGTTATTAATGTGCTTGTGAACAAGACGTTTGAGTGGCGTTTAGTTTGTTTACTTTCAGAGCTTTATGTCCTGCCTGACCTGCTGTCCGTTCACAGAACAGATTGATGATGTCAGCCGCTGAACTCGCACTCAGTCACGCTCAGCGCTGAAACTCTTCATATCGATGATAGAAATGCAGTGAACTGAGATTGGAAATGACGGAGAATGAAAAACAAGCTGCCACTGAATGTTACGGAAAAAGCAACAAGCTGACCGTCTGATACAGCAGTTATGAATGACCACTGATCTGCAGCAGTTCCACACGTCAGAGTGGTTTAATGTCCTCTGTGATCCTTTTATCTAAGGGATGTTTAAAGTTTGTTTTAAAGTGAATTTCCTGAAGTTCAGTTGAAGTTAACTCCAGAAGAACCTACAGTTATGCATCATGAGAGCAGATGGTTGGTCTTGATGCTTTAGGGTTTATTTTTTAACACTAATTGGTGGCAGTTGACCTGTTCGTTTCCTAGCAATTGACCACACACACAGCTGAAATGTAAACACGTCGTCAATAACTTTAAAAATAGAAGTTATAGCTGCCGGTACTGATGTAAAAAGGGTAAAACAAAACTGAGGTGATGAACTGAAGTTGGGAATATTGTGAAAGTGCTTTCTGCTGTTTTTCAGAGCGTCTGGTCGTGATGTGGGGTTGGGGTTATCTCATATATAAGGGTGCGGGAAAAAATCGATTCTTAGATACATCGCGATGCAGACGTGAACGATTCTGAATGTCAAAAATCAATTTTCTAAATATTTAATTGACTATTTTTAATATTTAATTTATAAATGTATTAATGTTGACGGCATGTAAAATGTTGAGCTTGGATGGGGGCGAGTGCAGCGCCTGGACGGTCTGGCAGCGCGTAACAGAAACTCAACTGGATGAGCGAGAAATCCGACCGGCACCCTCTGCAATAAAAGCCAGGTTAGATCAGGAGTCACAACCCAAATGTTAAAAAGAGCCACTTTGTCCTTTCAACGAAAATCAAACAACCTTGGGAGCCTCAACCTTTAATGTCCAGATGTCTGTGCCGATGTACCAGTATAGGCTAAAAGTCTGATCGAAAAGGCGGAAACTCACTTTGCTCTGCTTAAAGCTTCAGCTGCGTTAGCCGCTTTCCCCCGTCTTCCTCAGAGGTGGAGCAGCTTATTGTAAAATGTCTCTCATCGATTGACTGTTTTACGAGGATGAAGTTGCTTCTTATTTTCCAGCTTCTTGTTTGAATTTTCCCATTCCGCCATAAATTCTGACTGAGGTGCCCAGTGAATGCGGCACCATTTAAGGAATAACGGGAGAATTCAAAAGAGAAGCGACTTCTGCTTCACAGCTTTTCTAGTGTTTGACCGTCTCATTACAGATTTAACGTTCCAGGAAACCAACTGCACTGCTTATAAATGCGAATGCGTCCATTGGTCTTCAAGTATTCGTCTTAAATCTGTTTGCCTTTTCGTTATAAAATCACTAAAGAAAACGGGTAGGGCGCCTAACGTGCTGCCGCCATTGGGTCTTATTTCACCCTAACTGGCATTTTATCACCGATGAGTGGCAGCAGTGAATGAGAGTCTTCCAGTTCACTTGATACATCACTTCCATTTGTTTTATTAATAAAAGATACTGGAAGTGAATTCATTCTACTATACTGTGCTTTAAAAGTACCGAGTCATCACACAGTAAGAAAAAAGAAATCCTGGATAGAAAAAAAGATCGATAATCGTTTTAGAATCGCATCGCAGCCTCTGAATCGTAATCGAATCAAATTGTGAGATGCCAAGAGATTCCCACCCCTAAAATATATATATATATATGTGTGTATATGTATACATATATATTTATATATTCACCCTGTTTTTGTCCTGTGGAGGAGCAGATAAACAGACTGAACTGTCAGTGTTTATTTGAGGAAGATGATGCAGAAAGGCTCTGAGATCTGCTCCAGCATCTGACCTGTGATGATCAGTTCACGACCAGTTTGAGTTTTTTTTTCTTTTCTAAAAGAAGAAATGACACCCAGCTGACGGAAGCCAAGCCACCTCCTCCTTCAGCGTCCTTCTGCTGACCACTAAAGTTCTGCAGTCTGATTTTACCCTCTTTGCTGTTTTAAACCTGGAACTGATGAGATCGATTGGCCAATTTGGAACTCCGTCCAGAGAGGCTTTCAGATCTACAGCAATGGGATGAGCAGAGTGTGTAAGTTTACAGATCACTCAGTAAACTGTAAAAATCATCTGAAGGAGCCGATTCAACCACATTTTGGAACAATATTATCAGTTACCATCAGTTGTTATAATATTCTGTGTAGTGTGCACTTTTTTGTGTGTGTTCTATAACTGCATAAACAATTCCTCAAACTTACAAAGCCAATTTCAAAAAGTTGGGGCAGAAGGTAAAATGTAAATAAAAATATTTGCAAATCATCTTTGACCCGTGTTCAATTTAAAAAGCACAAATATACTTCTTTGCAACTGCTTTGTTTATTTATTTATTTTGTATATATACACTTGTTCTAAATTTAATGTCTGCAACATGTTCTAAAAAAGTTGAGCCAGGGGCATATTTACACTGTTACCTCACTTTCCTTTTAATAATGTTCAGTAGATGTTTAGGAACTGAAGACATCAAATGTTGATGCCAAATGTCTGAGATTGTCATTGTCATATATCGCTTTTCATAGCATGCAACACATTTTAAACATGAGACCATTCTGGACTGCAGGCAGGTCAGTCTAGCACTTTGATTACACAGTCATGCTACTGTAATGTTGAAATAAACATGAACATCCTAAAATAGACAGCATCTAAAAGGCAGCACAACACACACACACTCAGACAGATGCTGGATTTAGAACTTTATGCCGGTAACAGAGCACAACATAGAGTACACGTGTCCTCTGAGCATCAGTCCATTTAAGATGAGCTTGAGCCCAGAGAAGTTGGAGGTGTTTCTGGACAATGTTGATATGTGACTTCTGTGCAGAGTACGGTCTCATCCTGCATTTGTAGATGCAGCAGTGGACAATGTTTATTGACAGTAGTTTGTTATTCCTGGATCCATGTGGTGGAGCTGCTTTCTGAGGGGTCAGAGGTCAGTTTTCAGCCTTTTCCTTTTCGTGCAGAGATTTCTCTAGATTCCCTGAATCTTTAATTTTATGGACTAGAGGGTGAAATTCATAAAATCCTTGCGGTCGTGCCTTAAGAAACATTCTTGAACTGTTGTGCTGTGGAGCACTGAGCTTTTCGTGCTCCTTATACGTCTAATCGTGACGCCATCACCTGTTACCTTTTTACCTTTTTCAAAACAGGTCTTTTTAATACTTCCACAAACTTCCCAGTCTTACATTGCCCTGTTCCAACTTTTTTGGATTGTATTGCAGGCATCAAATTTTGAATTAGTTTATATTTACAGGAACTGATAAAATAGTTGGTAACATGAAATTTTACAAATCCCTGTTTTCATTTGTACCTTAACTACAGTTCCAGATTTAGTTGGGATTGGGTTTGTACGTTTGTGTAGTCAGTATGTTTTAATAGTAATTGTGAAACAAATCGAATCATGTGGTTTTATGATGAATGATGCTGATTTTTGAGATCAGAGATCCTCACTGTGTCCAGATCTAAGCAAACAGTAAACAAGTACACAATGTTTTTCATTCAGTGTTGTGAATATCAGGTGAACTTTGCTTTTGTTTTTGTATTTATATAAACAGCTGAGAGTAAAACAGACCTACACATCTGATGCAGGTAAGTACATTAATGTGCTGTTCAGTCCAGCGTTAAACTTTATTACAGTGGCTCATTTCTGAGTGTTTATTTGGGAGAAATCTAGTATTTAAAATGATTTAATTAGTGTTAAAAAAGAAGTTATTTAAAGTAGTTCTTTACAAATCAGTTTCTGTAAGCTTTAGCGATGATCCAGACAGGTAAGAAGAAGAAAACACAATGTCTTATTACACTGTAATAATCACTACAGTTACCCCCTTTAAATCTGCACTGCTACACGTGTATGAACTAAAATCTGTTTTATTAAATATACACTAAACAAACACTAATAAAATTATGATCTGTAACACTGCATCAGTTGACTTTTGTTTGTTTTTATACTAACAGGAAGTTATTTTGCTGTCAGAGCTTCAGTGAGTACCATGTACTCATAATCATCTTAAAGCCTGTACAGTAATGTTATTTACTATAAAGCACTTTATTATTTTGTGTTAATAAATATTTTCTGAACACTTTCTGCCTGTTTCACATTGATTTCCTGTTTGACAGTAAAGATCTTTTTTCCTGTTTAGTCAGTTGTTTTCATGGAAACGGGCAAGAGCCAATCAGAATGAGCCTAAACTGTAATGTGTTGATCATTAGCGAACAGGCTTAGTGAGCTAGCTTAGCTTCAGTAAAGGGCTGCAAGTGTGACTGAATATTAATGACCAAAATAGACACGTTGTTAAATCTAGAAAACTACTGTCAAATTGGCAAAGATGATACACAAAAATGACTCCTCGTGGATGACGACCTATAGTTTCGCTCATAAGCTGTAAAGCTCCGCCCCTGGAGTGTCGTATCGACCCACAGCCCGTCTCATTATTTATGACCACCACTCGTCGTCAGATTTCATCTCTTCTGTTTATAGTGTCTGAGATGCTGAAGATGTTGGGAGTCTGATCTCGGTCATTAATTGGTGCCCAGCATCTGCTGAGAATCCTGTGATTTTGTCAGTTCACTCAGCTCTGCAGTGTTGACTGATTTTCGTTGGGAGTGACAAGGATGGACACGATTAGAAATGAGGAGATCAGAGGGACGGTGAAGGTGGAGCAGTTTGGAGATAAAGCCAGAGAGGCCAGGTTGAGATGGTTTGGACATGTGTTGAGGAGGAATAGTGGATATATTGGGCAAAGAATGTTGGAGATGGAGCTGCCGGGTAGAAGGAGAAGAGGTGGACCTCAGAGAAGGTTTATGGATGCAGTGAAGGTGGACATGGAGATGGTTGGTGTGAAAGTAGAGGAGGCAGTGGATAGGGCAAGATGGAGGCAGATGATCCGCTGTGGCGACCCCTAAAGGGAGCAGCCGAAAGAAGAAGAAGCAGTGACCGGATTAACCTCTTAACGTCTTGTCACACACTGAGGCTTATTATTCAGTAACTACAGAGACTAAAGTGCAAACTAATGGAGCTGTTCTTAGATCATAAAAGTGTGAAACAGAGCTTTTGGACTGCGAGTGGGCTCTGAAAATTTAAGGGGCTAACTTGAAATTGAAAGCTCCTTGTATCTGTAATATTATTTTGAACCCAACATTTTGAGTTAAGCCAGTTTCTTACTTCATAACTTTACAATCAGCATCACTGTTTTAATCGTAAACAGAATTAGTGTTTAGTGCACATTTGTACTGACCAATCAGAACACGGTTACTTGTTTTTGTTCTCTCGTACTGAGTAACGGAGGCTGGATTTACGCAGACGTTCTGTTCCAGCTGTTCAGTTACAGATGTGATGCTTGTTTCTTTCTGGATGTTCAGGTAAGAAACCTGAAGTTTGAAATGTCAGAGCTGAGAAACACGTCGACTCTGATCACGTAACTCTGTCACTTGTAAGCTCAACTTGGCCAAAGTATCATATTACATCATATACTGTACTGATACTAACGCACTGTACACTATTAGAGATGGTTCTGCAAGGGAAGGTTTCTATTTACAGCCATGAGTTCTATATAGAACCATTTCATGCCTTATGTTTTTCTCTCCATGGTGAAATGGTTCTTCAGATTCATGGACAATGTGTTTTTTATGGTTCTGGTCATTATGTTGTCATAAGTTTGTAACAGTAGAGGAACCCTTTTGGTGCTACATAGAACCATCTCCGCACATTGCCTATCAATCTGGAGAAACATGTCACCAAGCACAATTAAGCATGCAGATGGTTCTATAGAACACATGGTTCTTAAATAGAACCCCTCAAGAACCATCTTTACTAAGAGTGTAGTGTTATACTGTAATGATGTATGTACATAATGTTGATCAGTGTTCTCCAACCTGTTGGCGTTCTCATCCCTGCAGTCCTTACAGCCCTCGTTTCACTGACTAACACCATGCAGAGCTGAAGCGCAGCCGGAGCCAGGCTGGCAGGCTGGCAGGTGGTGTAGAGCGCAGGCGTGCATCAGTCTTTCTCCTGATCTCCTCTCTGCAGCTGCTCAGTTCAGATTACAGCTCACTGCAGCTCAGCATGCTGTAAAATTCATAAAGAGGTCAGTCTGCCTCGATGTGGAGCCTCGCTGAGGACCACGGTCAGCTGCATGGGGGCAAAACTCACGTTTGCTTTGAAGTTTGGAGTCTTTCATTTAAATCTGTGTTTATTGATCTTCACTCTGCTGATGAGTATTTCAGTTACATTCATAAAGCATGTTTATATTTTACTGTGCTGTAACGACCCTGTCAAAGGTCTTTATATACAGTATATTGTGTTGAGGATTTGATTGAGCATTAGTGAGGTCAGGTACTGATGTTGGATGACCCTCCACTGTGTTGTGATTAACTGTGGACTTTCTGATATGGCTGTAAATAAAGTGTTTCTATTCTATCATCGTCTCTAATCTCTGAACTCAAGCTCAGCTGTTTCTCACAGTCTGTTAGTCAGTCAGTGTGAGACGATCCAGGAATTTCTCAAAAAAATCTAAAATACTGACCACTAAAATTCTCTTCACAATGAGTAATACAGTTACACCACTGTGTACGGTTAAACACAGCATGGTACAAAACCTGGTGTCTACACATTTACAGATGGTTCTTCAAGGGTTCTTTAGTAAAGGCAGTGGTTCTCTGCATGGTGAAATGGTTCTTCAGATTGATAAAGGATGCATGGGTTCTTTACTGCACCAAAGAGAGTTCCTCTATTGTTACAAGTGTGCCATCGACACTGGTGCTATCAAGTACCTTTCAGCACATTCTCCAGCAATCTGAGTCGCCATTTCACCGTGCAAAGAGCTTCTCAAGCATGAAACGGTTCTATAGCAAATTCATGATTCTAAATAGAACCATTCCCTTTACTAAAGAACCCTTGAGGAAGCATCTTCCTAAGAGTGTGTGTGTAATTCAGTAGAGAACCTTTTTGAAAAGGGTTCTATACAGCACCAATAATGGTTCTACCACTGTCACAATGTCAAGCTTGAAACAGTAGCGTTTTTCTGGTGCTATACAGAACCAACACATTCTCTATCAGTGTGAAGAACAATTTCACTGTGCAGATTACCATGTAAGCATGCAAATGATTTGTGTTCATGGTTCTAAACAGAACCCCTGCCTTTAGTACAGAGCCCCTGAGTAAACATGTCGGGCAGTGGGTGTGTTTATGATTGGACGTCAGCAGAAAACATGCAAATAAACAGGAATGAAAATATAACAAGACCTTCTTGTTTAGTGTCTAAAACTTGCACAAACTTGTGTCTATACTGTTCGTGTGCACCTGATCAGACAGGATTGTGGGAAGGTGTAGTGTAGGAGGGTGCAGGTGTTCTGCTGCCCTGAAGTAACTCATGATTAATATTCTGTGTTTGTGTGGCTTCACATGATGGAGAATAACTGTGTTTATTGCAGAATTCATTCTATATTTATTACACAAAGCCCTGTGTTATTAAAGTGAGACACTAGATGGCAGCACGGACGCTGGATCAGGTTCTGATTTCATCGTCCAGTCAGATTCCGTTTTGGAGTCCAAAATCCAGTTTTACTTTTGATTTTGTGTCAGTTTTAAAGAATCCTTTCAGATCACTTCACTCAGAGTAAACCTAAACCCACCCACCCCCTCAAAGTACAGAGAAGAAACAGATTTATACACTATATATAAATTATTGGATGGATGGATGGATGGATGGATACAAATTATTACATTATTATTTTCACTTTGAAATTGAATGTTTGACATACATATATGTTTAAAACTCATTTTAAAACCTGTGCCAGGAGCTCAGGCAGAACCTTTTATCCCCTTTATAGTCCCAGAATTATTACACACAAAAGCAGCTTTTCACCGCACGGTACCGACTTGACTCGACTCTCCTTCTTTGGTTCTGCAGGCAAACCTGGTACCTGATACTATTTTTGGCTTCACCTCCATCGATGGTCCAAATGAGCTGATACCAGAAGGTGACATAGCTACCAGGTTAGCATAGCATACTGTATATAGCCCTGTACTGTCAGAGTTAGGATAACTACTGAAAGGTTAGTAGTTATCTACTTTCCCAGAAAGAGTAGTGACTAGTTTTTAACTACAACACCAATTCCAGTGAAGTTGGGACGTTGGGTAAAACATAAATAAGATCAGAATACGATGATCTGCAAATCCTTTTTCATATTCATTTCAATCCATATTCACTTGAATTCACTACAAAGACGAGATATTTAATGTTCAAACGGATAAACTTTATTGTTTTTTGCAAATATTCACTCATTTTGAATTTGATGCCTGTAACACGTTCCAAAGAAGTTGGGACAGGTGCAGCAAAAGACTGGGAAAAACACCTGTTTGGAACGTTCCACAGGTGAACAGGTTAATTGGAAACAGGTGAGTGTCATGATTGGGTATAAAGGGAGCGTCACTGAAAGGCTCAGTCGTTCACAAGCAAGGACGGGCGAGGTTCACCACTTAGTGAACAACTGCGTGAGCAAATAGTCCAACAGTTTAAGATCAACGTTTCGCAACGTGCAACTGCAGGAATTTAGGGATTTCATCATCTACAGTCCATAATATCATCAGAAGATTCAGAGAATCTGGAGAAATCTCTGCAGGTAAGCGGCAAGGCAGAAAACCAGCACTGAATGCCCGTGACCTTCGACCCCTCAGGCGGCACTGCATTAAAAACCCACATCATTCTGTAACGGATATTCCCACATGGGCTCAGGAACACTTCGGAAAACCACTGTCAGTGAACTCAGTTCGTCGCTCCATCTACAAGTGCAGGTTAAAACTCTGCCATGCAAAGCGAAGCCACATATCAACACCACCCAGAAACGCCGTCGCCTTCTCTGGGCCGAGCTCATCTGAGATGGACTGACGCAGAGTGGAAAAGTGTCCTGTGGTCTGACGCGTCCACATTTCACACTGTTTCTGGAAATCATGGACGTCATGTCCTCCGGGCCAAAGAGGAAAAGGACTGTCCGGATTGTTTTCAGCACAAAGTTCTAAAGCCAGCATCTCTGATGGTGTGGGGGGGGTGTTAGTGCCCATGGCAGGGGTAACCTGCACATCTGTGAAGGCCCCATTAATGCTGAAAGGTCCATACAGGTTTTGGAGCAACATCTGCTGCCATCCAAGCAGCGTCTTTTTCAGGGACGTCCTGCTTATTTCAGCAAGACGATGCCAAGCCACATTCTGCACGTGTTACAACAGCGTGGCTTCGTAGTAAAAGAGTGCAGGTACTAGACTGACCTGCCTGCAGTCCAGACCGTCTCCCATTGAAAATGTGTGGCGCATTATGAAGCTCAAAACACGACAGCGGAGACCCCGGACTGCTGAGCAGCTGAAGCTGGACATCAAGCAGGAATGGGAAAGAATTCCACCTACAAAGCTTCAACTATCAGTGTCCTCAGTTCCCAAACGCTTACTGAGTGTTAAAGGAAAGGTGATGTAACACAGTGGGAAACACGCCCCTGTCCCAACTTCTCTGGAACGTGTTGCAGGCATCAAATTCAAAATGAGTGAATATTTGCAAAAAACAACAAAGTTTATCAGTTTGAACATTAAATATCTCGTCTTTGTAGTGGATTCAGTTGAATATAGATTGAAAAGGATTTGCAGATCATCGTTTTCTGTTTTTATTTATGTTTTACACAACGTCCCAACTTCACTGGAATTGGGATTGTACTTTTTGAAAAATAGTGCACTACTTTTTTTAGCTACTTTCAAAGCGCGATTGTCAGAATGTTTGTTAATCTCCACCTGACACACCAAACAAGCCCATCTAATAGTGGGAACAAGACACTGCATTTAATGCTGTGACAGAAAGAAACAATTGAAAAGCTGCAAATATACAAGGTCACCAAAAAGTATAACCAACAAACAAACTTACGCAACTGAATTCATGAAAAAAATTCGTAACAAAAATTAAGACTAAATGCAAAGTCAATTCAAGTCAATCATTCCAGGTTTTTCCTAACAAAAATCAACAAAAAATAACTGAATACAAACCACAGAATGGAAAGTGTTGTCGACTGTTGAAATAAAACGGCTCCAATTAAACATTTCAGCAAGATACACCGATCAGGCATAACATCAAATCAAATCATCAAATCAAATTTATTTGTAGCGCTTTTTACAACGGATGTTGTCACAGAGCAGCTTTACAGAATTCCAGAAAAGACAGAGTTTTAACATGAATGTAAAACCCCCAGGTGAGCAAGCCAGGGGGCAACAGTAGCCAAGAGAACCTCCCTCAGAGCTGAGGAAGAAACCTTGGGAGGAACCAGGCTCACCAGGGGGGACCCGTCCTCCTCTGGTCAGACTACCTACAGAGTTATTATATTACTAATATTAATAGCAGTAGTATTAGTAGTAGGAATAGCTGGGAGTCCATGAGAACATCAGTGTAGGGTGGGCAGCTGGTACAGGGCAGGTGGTGGTACCTGGGACATGGGCAGCTGGTCTGAAGTGGGTAGCAGGAGGGCTTGGCAGTCGTCCATCAGTGTCCGGCCGGACATGTGGGCGATCATTCACTCGGAAAAAGACAGGGAGATGGAATTAGTTTTATTCTATCCGTTTGTACATAAACAGGGAATGTGAACATTTCCAGAGTGTGGCTAACGACTCCGGCAGATCTGACTATGACAGCTTCACTAACAGGAGAGAACCAGAAGGACACACAGACACGGCAGCACTCTGAGACAGTCTGGCATCCCTCCGCTCCACCGTCCACAAACCTGAGTGACCGCGTGCGAGCGGCGGGACGACGGCACCAGCGTCTCAGTTTACTATAATTCCCTGTGTCCATGGACCCCTGGATCTGCTGCCTTTATCTAGGGGGAACATTAGCTACCAAAAGCTAAACTGAACAAGTGAGTTTTCAGCCTAGTCTTAAAGATTGAGACTCTGTCTGAGTCCCGAACAGTTTCTGGAAGATCATTCCAGAGTTTGGGGGCTTTATGAGAAAAAGCTCTTCCCCCAGCTGCAGCCTTAGGAACATCATGACCACCTCCTTGTTTCTGCGCTCATTGTCCACTTTATCAGCTCCACTGACCGTATAGCTGCACTCTGTAGTTCTACAGTTACAGACTGTAGTCCATCTGTTTCTCTGATACTCTGTTACCCTGTTCTTCAGTGGTCAGGACCCCCATGGACCCTCACTGAGCAGGTACTATCTGGGTGGTGGGTCATTCTCAGCACTGTAGTAACACTGGCGTGGTGGTGGTGTGTTAGTGTGTGTTGTGCTGGTCTGAGTGGATCAGACACAGCAGTGCTGCTGGAGTTTTTAAACACTGTGTCGCTGCTGGACTGAGAAACAAAAAAATCCAGCCAACAGCGTCCTGTGGGCAGCGTCCTGTGGGCAGTGTCCTGTGGGCAGCGTCCTGTGACCACTGATGAAGGACTAGACGATGATTAGCTCATACTGTACAGCAAGTGATGTCGTCTCTGGCTTTGCATCTACAGGGTGAACCGACACGCAGGTGCGTCTACTACAGGGACAAGGAGTGGACCCAGTGTTTAAAAATGAGCATAGAAACAAGGAGGTGGTGATGATGATCAGTGTACGCGCAGACATTCACATTCAGAGTCTCTATTAAACTTAAGCAACACTTTAGCCTCAAAATCCTCATCACTGAATCTAAACTGTGTCTGGGCTGAGAATCAGGCCTGAATCAGCGCCGCAGCAGAAAAGGGTTTCTAGGTAATACAACATAATAATCCAGTTTCGCTGTAAAATCGTTATAACACAGTTTTATATTAATTTATCATACACATAATAAATAATCTTAAACGCTGGAGTTTAACTGCTAATTCACCCTTAACGCTAACGACGCACAGCAAAGAGAGAAAGGACGAACGTCGATAATTCAGAGATGAACGGACTTACTTACACTTTCAAATCACTCGGGATTCCTGATGCAGTTAATCTGCAGAACTCACGCAATTTAAGCCACCTAGAAGCTGCAGCTCTACAGATTAATGAAGTGTAGCTAGTAGCTGTAGCTCTACAGATTAATGAAATGTAGCTAGTAGCTGTAGCTGCTACAGATTAATGAAATGTAGCTAGTAGCTGTAGCTCTACAGATTAATGAAATGTAGCTAGTAGCTGCAGCGCTACAGATTAATGAAATGTAGCTAGTAGCTGTAGCTCTACAGATTAATGAAATGTAGCTAGTAGCTGTAGCTCTACAGATTAATGAAATGTAGCTAGTAGCTGTAGCTCTACAGATTAATGAAATGTAGCTAGTAGCTGTAGCTCTACAGATTAATGAAATGTAGCTAGTAGCTGCAGCTCTACAGATTAATGAAATGTAGCTAGTAGCTGTAGCTCTACAGATTAATGAAATGTAGCTAGTAGCTGCAGCTCTACAGATTAATGAAATGTAGCTAGTAGCTGCAGCTCTACAGATTAATGAAATGTAGCTAGTAGCTGTAGCTCTACAGATTAATGAAATGTAGCTAGTAGCTGTAGCTCTACAGATTAATGAAATGTAGCTAGTAGCTGCAGCTCTACAGATTAATGAAATGTAGCTAGTAGCTGCAGATCTACAGATTAATGAAATGTAGCTAGTAGCTGTAGCTGCTACAGATTAATGAAATATAGCTAGTAGCTGTAGCTGCTACAGATTAATGAAATGTAGCTAGTAGCTGTAGCTCTACAGATTAATGAAATGTAGCTAGTAGCTGTAGCGCTACAGATTAATGAAATGTAGCTAGTAGCTGTAGCTCTACAGATTAATGAAATGTAGCTAGTAGCTGCAGCTCTACAGATTAATGAAATGTAGCTAGTAGCTGCAGCTCTACAGAGTAATGAAATGTAGCTAGTAGCTGTAGCTCTACAGATTAATGAAATGTAGCTAGTAGCTGTAGCTCTACAGATTAATGAAATGTAGCTAGTAGCTGCAGCTCTACAGATTAATGAAATGTAGCTAGTAGCTGTAGCTCTACAGATTAATGAAATGTAGCTAGTAGCTGTAGCTCTACAGATTAATGAAATGTAGCTAGTAGTTGCAGCTCTACAGATTAATGAAATGTAGCTAGTAGCTGTAGCTCTACAGATTAATGAAATGTTGCTAGTAGCTGCAGCTCTACAGATTAATGAAATGTAGCTAGTAGCTGTAGCTCTACAGATTAATGAAATGTAGCTAGTAGCTGTAGCTCTACAGATTAATGAAATGTAGCTAGTAGCTGCAGCTCTACAGATTAATGAAATGTAGCTAGTAGCTGTAGCGCTACAGATTAATGAAATGTAGCTAGTAGCTGTAGCTCTACAGATTAATGAAATGTAGCTAGTAGCTGCAGCTCTACAGATTAATGAAATGTAGCTAGTAGCTGCAGCTCTACAGAGTAATGAAATGTAGCTAGTAGCTGTAGCTCTACAGATTAATGAAATGTAGCTAGTAGCTGTAGCTCTACAGATTAATGAAATGTAGCTAGTAGCTGCAGCTCTACAGATTAATGAAATGTAGCTAGTAGCTGTAGCTCTACAGATTAATGAAATGTAGCTAGTAGCTGTAGCTCTACAGATTAATTAAATGTAGCTAGTAGCTGCAGCTCTACAGATTAATGAAATGTAGCTAGTAGCTGTAGCTCTACAGATTAATGAAATGTTGCTAGTAGCTGCAGCTCTACAGATTAATGAAATGTAGCTAGTAGCTGTAGCTCTACAGATTAATGAAATGTAGCTAGTAGCTGCAGCTCTACAGATTAATGAAATGTAGCTAGTAGCTGTAGCTCTACAGATTAATGAAATGTTGCTAGTAGCTGTAGCTCTACAGATTAATGAAATGTAGCTAGTAGCTGTAGCTCTACAGATTAATGAAATGTAGCTAGTAGCTGCAGCTCTACAGATTAATGAAATGTAGCTAGTAGCTGCAGCTCTACAGATTAATGAAATGTAGCTAGTAGCTGCAGCTCTACAGATTAATGAAATGTAGCTAGTAGCTGCAGCTCTACAGAGTAATGAAATGTAGCTAGTAGCTGTACCTGCTACAGATTAATGAAATGTAGCTAGTAGCTGTAGCGCTACAGATTAATGAAATGTAGCTAGTAGCTGAAGCTGCTACAGATTAATGAAATGTAGCTAGTAGCTGAAGCTCTACAGATTAATGAAATGTAGCTAGTAGCTGCAGCTCTACAGATTAATGAAATGTAGCTAGTAGCTGCAGCTCTACAGAGTAATGAAATGTAGCTAGTAGCTGTAGCTGGTACAGATTAATGAAATGTAGCTAGTAGCTGTAGCTCTACAGATTAATGAAATGTAGCTAGTAGCTGTAGGTCTACAGATTAATGAAATGTAGCTAGTAGCTGCAGCTGCTACAGATTAATGAAATGTAGCTAGTAGCTGTAGCTCTACAGATTAATGAAATGTAGCTAGTAGCTGTAGCAGGTACAGATTAATGAAATGTAGCTAGTAGCTGTAGCTCTACAGAATAATTAAATGTAGCTAGTAGCTGTAGCTCTACAGATTAATGAAATGTAGCTAGTAGCTGTAGCTGCTACAGAGTAATGAAATGTAGCTAGTAGCTGTAGCTGGTACAGATTGATGAAATGTAGCTAGTAGCTGTAGCTCTACAGATTAATGAAATGTAGCTAGTAGCTGTAGCGCTACAGATTAATGAAATGTAGCTAGTAGCTGTAGCTGCTACAGATTAATGAAATGTAGCTAGTAGCTGCAGCTCTACAGATTAATGAAATGTAGCTAGTAGCTGTAGCTGCTACAGATTAATGAAATGTAGCTAGTAGCTGTAGCTGCTACAGATTAATGAAATGTAGCTAGTAGTTGTAGCTCTACAGATTAATGAAATGTAGCTAGTAGCTGTAGCTCTACAGATTAATGAAATGTAGCTAGTAGCTGTAGCTGCTACAGATTAATGAAATGTAGCTAGTAGCTGTAGCTGCTACAGATTAATGAAATGTAGCTAGTAGCTGCAGCTCTACAGATTAATGAAATGTAGCTAGTAGCTGCAGCTCTACAGATTAATGAAATGTAGCTAGTAGCTGTAGCTCTACAGATTAATGAAATGTAGCTAGTAGCTGTAGCTCTACAGATTAATGAAATGTAGCTAGTAGCTGTAGCTCTACAGATTAATGAAATGTATCTAGTAGCTGTAGCTCTACAGATTAATGAAATGTAGCTAGTAGCTGCAGCTCTACAGATTAATGAAATGTAGCTAGTAGCTGTAGCTCTACAGATTAATGAAATGTTGCTAGTAGCTGTAGCTCTACAGATTAATGAAATGTAGCTAGTAGCTGCAGCTCTACAGATTAATGAAATGTAGCTAGTAGCTGCAGCTCTACAGATTAATGAAATGTAGCTAGTAGCTGTAGCTGCTACAGATTAATGAAATGTAGCTAGTAGCTGTAGCTCTACAGATTAATGAAATGTAGCTAGTAGCTGCAGCTCTACAGATTAATGAAATGTAGCTAGTAGCTGCAGCTCTACAGATTAATGAAATGTAGCTCGTAGCTGTAGCTCTACAGATTAATGAAATGTAGCTCGTAGCTGTAGCTGCTACAGATTAATGAAATGTAGCTAGTAGCTGCAGCTCTAAAGATTAATGAAATGTAGCTAGTAGCTGCAGCTCTACAGATTAATTAAATGTAGCTAGTAGCTGTAGCTCTACAGATTAATGAAATGCAGCTAGTAGCTGCAGCTCTACAGATTAATGAAATGCAGCAAGTAGCTGAAGCTGTACAGATTAATGAAATGTAGCTAGTAGCTGTAGCTGCTACAGATTAATGAAATGTAGCTAGTAGCTGTAGCTGCTACAGATTAATGAAATGTAGCTAGTAGTTGTAGCTCTACAGATTAATGAAATGTAGCTAGTAGCTGTAGCTCTACAGATTAATGAAATGTAGCTAGTAGCTGTAGCTGCTACAGATTAATGAAATGTAGCTAGTAGCTGTAGCTGCTACAGATTAATGAAATGTAGCTAGTAGCTGTAGCTCTACAGATTAATGAAATGTAGCTAGTAGCTGTAGCTCTACAGATTAATGAAATGTAGCTAGTAGCTGTAGCTCTACAGATTAATGAAATGTATCTAGTAGCTGTAGCTCTACAGATTAATGAAATGTAGCTAGTAGCTGCAGCTCTACAGATTAATGAAATGTAGCTAGTAGCTGTAGCTCTACAGATTAATGAAATGTTGCTAGTAGCTGTAGCTCTACAGATTAATGAAATGTAGCTAGTAGCTGCAGCTCTACAGATTAATGAAATGTAGCTAGTAGCTGCAGCTCTACAGATTAATGAAATGTAGCTAGTAGCTGTAGCTGCTACAGATTAATGAAATGTAGCTAGTAGCTGTAGCTCTACAGATTAATGAAATGTAGCTAGTAGCTGCAGCTCTACAGATTAATGAAATGTAGCTAGTAGCTGCAGCTCTACAGATTAATGAAATGTAGCTAGTAGCTGTAGCTCTACAGATTAATGAAATGTAGCTAGTAGCTGTAGCTCTACAGATTAATGAAATGTAGCTAGTAGCTGCAGCTCTACAGATTAATGAAATGTAGCTAGTAGCTGTAGCTGCTACAGATTAATGAAATGTAGCTAGTAGCTGTAGCTCTACAGATTAATGAAATGTAGCTAGTAGCTGCAGCTCTACAGATTAATGAAATGTAGCTCGTAGCTGTAGCTCTACAGATTAATGAAATGTAGCTCGTAGCTGTAGCTGCTACAGATTAATGAAATGTAGCTAGTAGCTGCAGCTCTAAAGATTAATGAAATGTAGCTAGTAGCCGTAGCTCTACAGATTAATGAAATGTAGCTAGTAGCTGTAGCTGCTACAGATTAATGAAATGTAGCTAGTAGCTGCAGCTCTACAGATTAATGAAATGTAGCTAGTAGCTGCAGCTCTACAGATTAATTAAATGTAGCTAGTAGCTGTAGCTCTACAGATTAGTGAAATGTAGCTAGTAGCTGTAGCTGCTACAGATTAATGAAATGTAGCTAGTAGCTGTAGCTCTACAGATTAATGAAATGTAGCTAGTAGCTGCAGCTCTACAGATTAATGAAATGCAGCTAGTAGCTGAAGCTGTACAGATTAATGAAATGTAGCTAGTAGCTATAGCTCTACAGATTAATGAAATGTAGCTAGTAGCTGCAGCTCTACAGATTAATGAAATGTAGCTAGTAGCTGCAGCTCTACAGATTAATGAAATGTAGCTAGTAGCTGCAGCTCTACAGATTAATGAAATGTAGCTAGTAGCTGCAGCTCTACAGATTAATGAAATGTAGCTAGTAGCTGTAGCTCTACAGATTAATGAAATGTAGCTAGTAGCTGTAGCTCTACAGATTAATGAAATGTAGCTAGTAGCTGTAGCTGCTACAGATTAATGAAATGTAGCTAGTAGCTGCAGCTCTACAGAGTAATGAAATGTAGCTAGTAGCTGTAGCTGCTACCGATTAATGAAATGTAGCTAGTAGCTGCAGCTCTACAGATGAATGAAATGTAGCTAATAGCTGTAGCTCTACAGATTAATGAAACGTAGCTAGTAGCTGCAGCTCTACAGATTAATGAAATGTAGCTAGTAGCTGTAGCGCTATAGATTAATGAAATGTAGCTAGTAGCTGTAGCTGCTACAGATTAATGAAATGTAGCTAGTAGCTGCAGCTCTACAGATTAATGAAATGTAGCTAGTAGCTGTAGCTGCTACAGATTAATGAAATGTAGCTAGTAGCTGCAGCTCTACAGATTAATGAAATGTAGCTAGTAGCTGCAGCTCTACAGAGTAATGAAATGTAGCTAGTAGCTGTAGCTGCTACAGATTAATGAAATGTAGCTAGTAGCTGTAGCGCTACAGATTAATGAAATGTAGCTAGTAGCTGCAGCTGCTACAGATTAATGAAATGTAGCTAGTAGCTGAAGCTCTACAGATTAATGAAATGTAGCTAGTAGCTGCAGCTCTCCAGAGTAATGAAATGTAGCTAGTAGCTGTAGCTGGTACAGATTAATGAAATGTAGCTAGTAGCTGTAGCTGCTACAGATTAATGAAATGTGGCTAGCAGCTGTGGCTCTACAGATTAATGAAACGTAGCTAGTAGCTGTAGCGCTACAGATTAATGAAATGTAGCTAGTAGCTGTAGCGCTACAGATTAATGAAATGTAGCTAGTAGCTGTAGCTGCTACACATTAATGAAATGTAGCTAGTAGCTGTAGCTCTACAGATTAATGAAATGTAGCTAGTAGCTGCAGCTCTACAGATTAATGAAATGTAGCTAGTAGCTGCAGCTCTACAGATTAATGAAATGTAGCTAGTAGCTGTAGCTCTACAGATTAATGAAATGTAGCTAGTAGCTGTAGCTCTACAGATTAATGAAATGTAGCTAGTAGCTGCAGCTCTACAGATTAATGAAATGTAGCTAGTAGCTGTAGCTGCTACAGATTAATGAAATGTAGCTAGTAGCTGTAGCTCTACAGATTAATGAAATGTAGCTAGTAGCTGCAGCTCTACAGATTAATGAAATGTAGCTCGTAGCTGTAGCTCTACAGATTAATGAAATGTAGCTCGTAGCTGTAGCTGCTACAGATTAATGAAATGTAGCTAGTAGCTGCAGCTCTAAAGATTAATGAAATGTAGCTAGTAGCTGCAGCTCTACAGATTAATTAAATGTAGCTAGTAGCTGTAGCTCTACAGATTAATGAAATGTAGCTAGTAGCTGCAGCTCTACAGATTAATGAAATGCAGCTAGTAGCTGAAGCTGTACAGATTAATGAAATGTAGCTAGTAGCTATAGCTCTACAGATTAATGAAATGTAGCTAGTAGCTGCAGCTCTACAGATTAATGAAATGTAGCTAGTAGCTGCAGCTCTACAGATTAATGAAATGTAGCTAGTAGCTGCAGCTCTACAGATTAATGAAATGTAGCTAGTAGCTGCAGCTCTACAGATTAATGAAATGTAGCTAGTAGCTGTAGCTCTACAGATTAATGAAATGTAGCTAGTAGCTGTAGCTCTACAGATTAATGAAATGTAGCTAGTAGCTGTAGCTGCTACAGATTAATGAAATGTAGCTAGTAGCTGCAGCTCTACAGATTAATTAGCTAGTAGCTGTAGCTGCTACAGATTAATGAAATGTAGCTAGTAGCTGCAGCTCTACAGAGTAATGAAATGTAGCTAGTAGCTGTAGCTCTACAGATTAATGAAATGTAGCTAGTAGCTGTAGCTCTACAGATTAATGAAATGTAGCTAGTAGCTGTAGCTGCTACAGATTAATGAAATGTAGCTAGTAGCTGCAGCTCTACAGATTAATGAAATGTAGCTAGTAGCTGCAGCTCTACAGATTAATGAAATGTAGCTAGTAGCTGTAGCTCTACAGATTAATGAAATGTAGCTAGTAGCTGTAGCTCTACAGATTAATGAAATGTAGCTAGTAGCTGTAGCTCTACAGATTAATGAAACGTGGCTAGTAGCTGCAGCTCTACAGATGAATGAAATGTAGCTAATAGCTGTAGCTCTACAGATTAATGAAACGTAGCTAGTAGCTGCAGCTCTACAGATTAATGAAATGTAGCTAGTAGCTGTAGCGCTATAGATTAATGAAATGTAGCTAGTAGCTGTAGCTGCTACAGATTAATGAAATGTAGCTAGTAGCTGCAGCTCTACAGATTAATGAAATGTAGCTAGTAGCTGTAGCTGCTACAGATTAATGAAATGTAGCTAGTAGCTGTAGGTCTACAGATTAATGAAATGTAGCTAGTAGCTGCAGCTCTACAGATTAATGAAATGTAGCTAGTAGCTGCAGCTCTACAGATTAATGAAATGTAGCTAGTAGCTGCAGCTCTACAGAGTAATGAAATGTAGCTAGTAGCTGTAGCTGCTACAGATTAATGAAATGTAGCTAGTAGCTGTAGCGCTACAGATTAATGAAATGTAGCTAGTAGCTGCAGCTGCTACAGATTAATGAAATGTAGCTAGTAGCTGAAGCTCTACAGATTAATGAAATGTAGCTAGTAGCTGCAGCTCTCCAGAGTAATGAAATGTAGCTAGTAGCTGTAGCTGGTACAGATTAATGAAATGTAGCTAGTAGCTGTAGCTGCTACAGATTAATGAAATGTGGCTAGCAGCTGTGGCTCTACAGATTAATGAAACGTAGCTAGTAGCTGTAGCGCTACAGATTAATGAAATGTAGCTAGTAGCTGTAGCGCTACAGATTAATGAAATGTAGCTAGTAGCTGTAGCTGCTGCAGATTAATGAAATGTAGCTAGTAGCTGCAGCTCTACAGATTAATGAAATGTAGCTAGTAGCTGCAGCTCTACAGAGTAATGAAATGTAGCTAGTAGCTGTAGCTGGTACAGATTAATGAAATGTAGCTAGTAGCTGTAGCTCTACAGATTAATGAAATGTAGCTAGTAGCTGTAGGTCTACAGATTAATGAAATGTAGCTAGTAGCTGCAGCTGCTACAGATTAATGAAATGTAGCTAGTAGCTGTAGCTCTACAGATTAATGAAATGTAGCTAGTAGCTGTAGCAGGTACAGATTAATGAAATGTAGCTAGTAGCTGTAGCTCTACAGATTAATTAAATGTAGCTAGTAGCTGTAGCTCTACAGATTAATGAAATGTAGCTAGTAGCTGTAGCTGCTACAGAGTAATGAAATGTAGCTAGTAGCTGTAGCTGGTACAGATTGATGAAATGTAGCTAGTAGCTGTAGCTCTACAGAGTAATGAAATGTAGCTAGTAGCTGTAGCTGGTACAGATTAATGAAATGTAGCTAGTAGCTGTAGCACTACAGATTAATGAAATGTAGCTAGTAGCTGTAGCTGCTACAGATTAATGAAATGTAGCTAGTAGCTGTAGCTCTACAGATTAATGAAATGTAGCTAGTAGCTGTAGCTGCTACAGATTAATGAAATGTAGCTAGTAGCTGCAGCTCTACAGATTAATGAAATGTAGCTAGTAGCTGTAGCTCTACAGATTAATGAAATGTAGCTAGTAGCTGTAGCTGCTACAGATTAATGAAATGTAGCTAGTAGCTGTAGCTGCTACAGATTAATGAAATGTAGCTAGTAGCTGTAGCTGCTACAGATTAATGAAATGTAGCTAGTAGCTGCAGCTCTACAGATTAATGAAATGTAGCTAGTAGCTGCAGCTCTACAGATTAATGAAATGTAGCTAGTAGCTGTAGCTCTACAGATTAATGAAATGTAGCTAGTAGCTGTAGCTCTACAGATTAATGAAATGTAGCTAGTAGCTGCAGCTCTACAGATTAATGAAATGTAGCTAGTAGCTGTAGCTGCTACAGATTAATGAAATGTAGCTAGTAGCTGTAGCTCTACAGATTAATGAAATGTAGCTAGTAGCTGCAGCTCTACAGATTAATGAAATGTAGCTCGTAGCTGTAGCTCTACAGATTAATGAAATGTAGCTCGTAGCTGTAGCTGCTACAGATTAATGAAATGTAGCTAGTAGCTGCAGCTCTAAAGATTAATGAAATGTAGCTAGTAGCTGCAGCTCTACAGATTAATTAAATGTAGCTAGTAGCTGTAGCTCTACAGATTAATGAAATGTAGCTAGTAGCTGCAGCTCTACAGATTAATGAAATGCAGCTAGTAGCTGAAGCTGTACAGATTAATGAAATGTAGCTAGTAGCTATAGCTCTACAGATTAATGAAATGTAGCTAGTAGCTGCAGCTCTACAGATTAATGAAATGTAGCTAGTAGCTGCAGCTCTACAGATTAATGAAATGTAGCTAGTAGCTGCAGCTCTACAGATTAATGAAATGTAGCTAGTAGCTGCAGCTCTACAGATTAATGAAATGTAGCTAGTAGCTGTAGCTCTACAGATTAATGAAATGTAGCTAGTAGCTGTAGCTCTACAGATTAATGAAATGTAGCTAGTAGCTGTAGCTGCTACAGATTAATGAAATGTAGCTAGTAGCTGCAGCTCTACAGATTAATTAGCTAGTAGCTGTAGCTGCTACAGATTAATGAAATGTAGCTAGTAGCTGCAGCTCTACAGAGTAATGAAATGTAGCTAGCAGCTGTAGCTCTACAGATTAATGAAACGTGGCTAGTAGCTGCAGCTCTACAGATGAATGAAATGTAGCTAATAGCTGTAGCTCTACAGATTAATGAAACGTAGCTAGTAGCTGCAGCTCTACAGATTAATGAAATGTAGCTAGTAGCTGTAGCGCTATAGATTAATGAAATGTAGCTAGTAGCTGTAGCTGCTACAGATTAATGAAATGTAGCTAGTAGCTGCAGCTCTACAGATTAATGAAATGTAGCTAGTAGCTGTAGCTGCTACAGATTAATGAAATGTAGCTAGTAGCTGTAGGTCTACAGATTAATGAAATGTAGCTAGTAGCTGCAGCTCTACAGATTAATGAAATGTAGCTAGTAGCTGCAGCTCTACAGATTAATGAAATGTAGCTAGTAGCTGCAGCTCTACAGAGTAATGAAATGTAGCTAGTAGCTGTAGCTGCTACAGATTAATGAAATGTAGCTAGTAGCTGTAGCGCTACAGATTAATGAAATGTAGCTAGTAGCTGCAGCTGCTACAGATTAATGAAATGTAGCTAGTAGCTGAAGCTCTACAGATTAATGAAATGTAGCTAGTAGCTGCAGCTCTCCAGAGTAATGAAATGTAGCTAGTAGCTGTAGCTGGTACAGATTAATGAAATGTAGCTAGTAGCTGTAGCTGCTACAGATTAATGAAATGTGGCTAGCAGCTGTGGCTCTACAGATTAATGAAACGTAGCTAGTAGCTGTAGCGCTACAGATTAATGAAATGTAGCTAGTAGCTGTAGCGCTACAGATTAATGAAATGTAGCTAGTAGCTGTAGCTGCTACACATTAATGAAATGTAGCTAGTAGCTGCAGCTCTACAGATTAATGAAATGTAGCTAGTAGCTGCAGCTCTACAGAGTAATGAAATGTAGCTAGTAGCTGTAGCTGGTACAGATTAATGAAATGTAGCTAGTAGCTGTAGCTCTACAGATTAATGAAATGTAGCTAGTAGCTGTAGGTCTACAGATTAATGAAATGTAGCTAGTAGCTGCAGCTGCTACAGATTAATGAAATGTAGCTAGTAGCTGTAGCTCTACAGATTAATGAAATGTAGCTAGTAGCTGTAGCAGGTACAGATTAATGAAATGTAGCTAGTAGCTGTAGCTCTACAGATTAATTAAATGTAGCTAGTAGCTGTAGCTCTACAGATTAATGAAATGTAGCTAGTAGCTGTAGCTGCTACAGAGTAATGAAATGTAGCTAGTAGCTGTAGCTGGTACAGATTGATGAAATGTAGCTAGTAGCTGTAGCTCTACAGAGTAATGAAATGTAGCTAGTAGCTGTAGCTGGTACAGATTAATGAAATGTAGCTAGTAGCTGTAGCGCTACAGATTAATGAAATGTAGCTAGTAGCTGTAGCTGCTACAGATTAATGAAATGTAGCTAGTAGCTGTAGCTCTACAGATTAATGAAATGTAGCTAGTAGCTGTAGCTGGTACAGATTAATGAAATGTAGCTAGTAGCTGCAGCTCTACAGATTAATGAAATGTAGCTAGTAGCTGTAGCTCTACAGATTAATGAAATGTAGCTAGTAGCTGTAGCTGCTACAGATTAATGAAATGTAGCTAGTAGCTGTAGCTGCTACAGATTAATGAAATGTAGCTAGTAGCTGTAGCTGCTACAGATTAATGAAATGTAGCTAGTAGCTGCAGCTCTACAGATTAATGAAATGTAGCTAGTAGCTGTAGCTCTACAGATTAATGAAATGTAGCTAGTAGCTGTAGCTGCTACAGATTAATGAAATGTAGCTAGTAGCTGTAGCTGCTACAGATTAATGAAATGTAGCTAGTAGCTGTAGCTGCTACAGATTAATGAAATGTAGCTAGTAGCTGCAGCTCTACAGATTTATGAAATGTAGCTAGTAGCTGTAGCTCTACAGATTAATGAAATGTAGCTGGTAGCTGTAGCTCTACAGATTAATGAAATGTAGCTAGTAGCTGCAGCTCTACAGATTAATGAAATGTAGCTAGTAGCTGCAGCTCTACAGATTAATGAAATGTAGCTAGTAGCTGTAGCTCTACAGATTAATGAAATGTAGCTAGTAGCTGTAGCAGCTACAGATTAATGAAATATAGCTAGTATCTGCAGCTCTACAGATTAATGAAATGTAGCTAGTAGCTGCAGCTCTACAGATTAATGAAATGTAGCTAGTAGCTGTAGCTCTACATATTAATGAAATGTAGCTAGTAGCTGTAGCTCTACAGATTAATGAAATGTAGCTAGTAGCTGTAGCTCTACAGATTAATGAAATGTAGCTAGTAGCTGCAGCTCTACAGATTAATGAAATGTAGCTAGTAGCTGTAGCTCTACAGATTAATGAAATGTAGCTAGTAGCTGCAGCTCTACAGAGTAATGAAATGTAGCTAGTAGCTGTAGCTCTACAGATTAATGAAATGTAGCTAGTAGCTGCAGCTCTACAGATTAATGAAATGTAGCTAGTAGCTGCAGCTCTACAGATTAATGAAATGTAGCTAGTAGCTGCAGCTCTACAGATTAATGAAATGTAGCTAGTAGCTGTAGCTCTACAGATTAATGAAATGTAGCTAGTAGCTGTAGCTCTACAGATTAATGAAATGTAGCTAGTAGCTGTAGCTCTACAGATTAATGAAATGTAGCTAGTAGCTGTAGCTGCTACAGATTAATGAAATGTAGCTAGTAGCTGTAGCGCTACAGATTAATGAAATGTAGCTAGTAGCTGTTGCTCTACAGATTAATGAAATGTAGCTAGTAGCTGTAGCTGCTACAGATTAATGAAATGTAGCTAGTAGCTGTAGCGCTACAGATTAATGAAATGTAGCTAGTAGCTGTAGCTCTACAGATTAATGAAATGTAGCTAGTAGCTGTAGCTGCTACAGATTAATGAAATGTAGCTAGTAGCTGTAGCGCTACAGATTAATGAAATGTAGCTAGTAGCTGTAGCTCTACAGATTAATGAAATGTAGCTAGTAGCTGTAGCTCTACAGATTAATGAAATGTAGCTAGTAGCTGTAGCGCTACAGATTAATGAAATGTAGCTAGTAGCTGCAGCTCTACAGATTAATGAAATGTAGCTAGTAGCTGTAGCTCTACAGATTAATGAAATGTAGCTAGTAGCTGTAGCTCTACAGATTAATGAAATGTAGCTAGTAGCTGTAGCTCTACAGATTAATGAAATGTAGCTAGTAGCTGTAGCTCTACAGATTAATGAAATGTAGCTAGTAGCTGTAGCGCTACAGATTAATGAAATGTAGCTAGTAGCTGTAGCTCTACAGATTAATGAAATGTAGCTAGTAGCTGTAGCTCTACAGATTAATGAAATGTAGCTAGAAGCTGTAGCTGCTACAGATTAATGAAATGTAGCTAGTATCTGTAGCTGCTACAGATTAATGAAATGTAGCTAGTAGCTGTAGCTCTACAGATTAATGAAATGTAGCTAGTAGCTGTAGCTCTACAGATTAATGAAATGTAGCTAGTAGCTGCAGCTCTACAGATTAATGAAATGTAGCTAGTAGCTGCAGCTCTACAGATTAATGAAATGTAGCTAGTAGCTGTAGCTGCTACAGATTAATGAAATGTAGCTAGTAGCTGTAGCTGCTACAGATTAATGAAATGTAGCTAGTAGCTGTAGCTGCTACAGATTAATGAAATGTAGATAGTAGCTGCAGCTGCTGAACTGTGCATCGTTCTGAGTGAAGCTCTGACAGTCACGGTTCTACAAACTGAGCGTCGGTGTAGAACTGCCCTCTACGAGGGCCCAGAAATTTCACGGACCTTTAAACTTAAATATCCAGCCTTAGGAAACGATGCAGACTAAAGTTCTGGGAGAGCTGATGTTGTCTGTCCCCCAGGCTCATCAGTCCTGTCTTCTAGGAAAATGTTGTGAAATTAGAGCAGATCAAAGACACACATGGAGTTGTAGACGAGGACCTAAAGGTCCAAACACCTCCATTACTCCATTACACCCCCCCTCACAGGGTCTCTGAGGGGTCAGTGGCCAGTTTGTGAAGGACGTTGCTCAGTAGATCTGTTTAACTCCCTGATCCCTAAATTAGAGAAAAGCCGTCAGCCCTCAGGAGGAAGTCTGAGGATAAAGTGATCTTTTATAGTTGACACAGCTCACAGGCTTATACAGTCAGGTTTGTTGACATTAAGTCCACTGATTTTCCTAAACTCCCCCGTGTTTTAGTGTATGAGGCGTGAACAGACTGATTCAAAGTTGTTTGGAATGAAATGGTTCAGATTTCTTTACAGGAGTGGTAACATAAATATAGATGTTTTACTATCCACAAGCACCAGTGAACCACACGTCGTCTGAGTTTCATATGTGGATCAAGTTTTTTTTAGGATAAGTTCATTTTAAAGGACTAGATAGAGCTGGAAAGGATGTACAGCAGGTTAGGCTGATAAAGGATAGAGAGGGAAATGTACTAGTGAGTGAACAGAGAGTGATGAGTAGATGGAAGGAGGACTTTGAAGAACTAATGAATGAGGAAAACAAGAGAGAGAGGAGAACGACGGGCAGAGAGATAGTGGATCAGGAATTGCAGAGAATTAGTAAGGTGGAAGTGAGGGCAGCTTTAAAAAGGATGAAGAATGGAAAGGCAGTTGGTCCAGATGACAGACCTGTGGAGGTATGGAGATGTTTAGGAGAGAAGGCAGTGGACTTTTTAACCAGGTTGTTTAACAAACTCCTGGAGAGTGAGATGATGCCTGATGAGTGGAGAAGCAGTGCACTGGTCCCCATTTTTAAGAACAAGGGTGATGTGCAGAGCTGCAGTAACTACAGAGGTATAAAGTTGATGAGCCACACCATGAAGGTATGGGAAAGAGTTGTTGAAGCAAGGCTAAGGCGAGAGGTCCAGATCAGTGAGCAGCAGTTTGGTTTCATGCCCAGAAAGAGCACCACAGATGCAATTTTTGCGTTGAGAGTGTTGGTAGAGAAGTACAGAGAAGGTCAGAAGGAGCTGCATTGTGTCTTTGTGGATCTAGAGAAGGCAGATGATAGGGTGCCAAGACAGGAACGGTGGTACTGTATGAGGACGTCAGGTGTAGCTGAAAAGTATGTTAGGGTGGTGCAGGACATGTATGAGGATAGTGAGACAGTGGTGAGGCGTGCAGTTGGAGTGACAAATGGTTTCAAGGTGAAGGTGGGGTTACATCAGGGATCAGCTTTGAGCCCCTTCTTGTTTGCAATGGTGATGGACAGGTTGACAGATGAGGTCAGGCAGGAGGCTCCATGGACCATGATGTTTGCAGATGACATTGTAATCTGTGGTGAGAGTCGAGAGCAGGTGGAAGAGAATCTGGAGAGGTGGAGGTTTGCACTGGAGAGGAGAGGAATGAAGGTCAGTAGAGACAAGACGGAATACATGTGTGTGAATGAGAGGAAGGCAGGTGGAAAGGTGAAGATGCAAGGAGTAGAGGTCGTAAAGGTGGATGACTTCAAATATCTTGGGTCAACCATCCAGAGCAATGGACAGTGTATAAAAGAGGTGAGGAAGAGGGTGCAGGCAGGATGGAGTGGGTGGAGACGGGTGTCAGGGCTGATGTGTGACAGAAGGATAGCAGCAAGAGTGAAAGGGAAGGTTTACAAGACAGCAGTGCGTCCTGCTATGATGTTTGGTTTGGAGACTGTGGCTCTGTCTAAAAGACAGGAGGCTGAGCTGGAGGTGGCGGAGATGAAGATGCTGAGATTTTCGTTGGGAGTGACGAGGCTGGACAAGATTGGAAATGAGAAGATCAGAGGGACAATGAAGGTGGAGCAGTTTGGAGATAAAGCCAGAGAGGCCAGGTTGAGATGGTTTGGACATGTGTTGAGGAGGAATAGTGGATATATTGGGCAAAGAATGTTGGAGATGGAGCTGCCGGGTAGAAGGAGAAGAGGTAGACCTCAGAGAAGGTTTATGGATGTAGTGAAGGTGGACATGGAGATGGCAGTGGATAGGGCAAGATGGAGGCAGATGATCCGCTGTGGCGACCCCTAAAGGGAGCAGCCGAAAGAAGAAGAAGAAGAAGTAGTTCATTTTAAAGGACTATTTTGCCGCACAGCGCCCTGCATGTCTCCCTCCACCATGAATGGAGTTGAAGTTCTCTAAACTCTCATAAAACAGTGTCTCAGTCATCAGACAGTGAATTCAGAACCAGCTCATGTAGGAACTTTCTGTGAGGAGCTTTTAGAGGGACGTCTGGTTCCCATCACCACCACTGTGAACGGTTCTGACTTGGTAAGGTTCTCTAGAACGGAACGTTTCACACCAAACCGCTCAGAATCACTATGGTTAATTGTGAAAACGTCCCTGTAAGTGCACTTTAGACCTGACCCGTATTAATATAATTTCTGTATTAAAACTGCTCCGTTTGTGTGTGTGTGTGTGTGTGTGTGTGTGTGTGTGTGTGTGTGTGTATACCTGCCTGCCGTAACATTTTATTTGAAAGATTTTTAACTTCTAAACATTAGTGCAGAGTGAGAGCTGTAGATTCCTGTTCTGTTATTTAACTGTTAGAACTCAGAACATTAATTCAGACGGTTTTTATCAATTAAAGCAACATTTCTTTAAATTCGTAACTTGCTTGTTAAAAAAGAGCGTAAGTAATTTTTTGTTTGTAGTCTTGTAAAAAAACAAATCCTACAGTGTTCCTTTAAAACCGTGACGTCAGCTCGTGGATTGGCCAATAGACGGCCTGCTTGTGGGTACGAACTAATCCCAGTCCGGAAGGCTGACAACCAATCAGCGCGCGGTCTTCTTGGGCTGCCTGAATACGCGTATGTGGTTTTTTTCCCCCCACCCGTATTCAGGCATTCCCCGCCCGCTGTGCGCTGATTGGCTGAGGCAGCGCGAAGGCTGGAGAACTCGGCGTTGTTTGAGTTCTCCAGCAGCTCCACCACAGAACCGAGAGTAGGTTATATGGAGAACGCCGCGAGGAGGGAACAGAGGCTTCACGAGGAGAAATCTGATGGACTTTACAGCGCGAGATCCTGCAGGACACCGTGACATGTGCCGGGGGCGCGCGTGAGTCGGCGCTGGGTATGCAGTGCGTGTTCTTAGGGGTGCGTTTACTTCTGGAGGCTGATGGCGAGTTCAGACGGCTTGTGCTGCTCGCGCTGATTCGGCTCCAAGAGCAGCTCGCGGAGATAACTGCAACTAAAAACAAACAAACAAACAAACAGCTGCGAGAAAGAAACGGAGAACGCTAGGACGTATCTAGAGCTCCACTTTTTCGCCGTATCTGCTGCTGAACAGAAGATAAGCGCACCTCCACTGAAGCCTGGTTGGTTAATGGCCTAAAAGGACACAGCTGTGGTCAGTCTGAGTATCACTGTGGAGGCTGCTGAGAAGTACTTAGATGTGCTGTAACAGTGATGAGAAGATTTGACTAGTGCTGTTACTGTGATGAGAGGGTCTGAGATGTGCTGGAACAGCGTTGAGAGGGTCTGAGATGGGCTGGAGCAGCGTGTAGAGGGTCTGAGATGGGCTGGAACAGCGTGTAGAGGGTCTGAGATGGGCTGGAACAGCGTGGAGAGGGTCTGAGATGGGCTGGAACAGCGATGAGAGGGTCTGAGATGGGCTGGAACAGCGTTGAGAGGGTCTGAGATGGGCTGGAACAGCGTTGAGAGGGTCTGAGATGGGCTGGAACAGCGTTGAGAGGGTCTGAGATGGGCTGGAACAGCGTTGAGAGGGTCTGAGATGGGCTGGAACAGCGTTGTGAGGGTCTGAGATGGGCTGGAACAGCGTTGTGAGGGTCTGAGATGTCTCCTCAGGAGCAGCCTTCACACTTTACAGCCAAAACACCTTCTGTGTCAAAAAAAAGGACACATATGAATTACTCTAATACTGAAAGAAAGTGTGGCACAATATCCTTTTATAGCTTAGTCTGTAGTAGACAGTATATTAATAATAATTAATAGTATATACTGAAATATTAATAGTAGATACTGAATAGTTCATAGTAGACATTGAATAATTTATAGTAGATAAATTATATAGTAGATATAGTAATTTGTAGGAGGTACTGAATAATTTGTAGTTACTAAATAGTTCATAGTAAACACTGAATAATTCATAGAACATACTAAATCATTTATTGTAATATAATAATAATAATAATAATAATAATAATAATAATAATAATAATAATAATCTTTATTTGTATAGCACCTTTCATACATACATGCAACTCAAAGTGCTTTACAGAATAAATAAAAAGAAAACAAAGATAAGCAAGACACATTAAAAGAAATAAAGATAGAAGGAAACAAAATAAAATAATGAAATAAACTGAAAAAGATAAAATGAAAGAGATAGAACAGACAAATGTTTCTTAACTAAAAGCAGATCTAAACAGGAAGGTTTTAAGATTACTCTTGAAGCTGTACAGGGATGTAATGCCTCATAGCTCCTCAGGAAGAGAGTTCCAAAGCTTTGGGCCATAGTGGCTAAAAGCACCCTCGCCAATCTTTAACCGGGTTTTAGGAATCACCAGTAGATTACTGTTTGAAGACCTGAGAGACCTGACAGGAACATATCTCACCATCATTTCACTGAGGTAAAGAGGAGCAAGACCATGAAGACATTTAAAAACCATCACCAGAACCTTAAAATCTATTCTAAAACTGACAGGTAACCAGTGCAGTGAGTGGAGTGCAGGTGTAATATGATCTCTCTTTCTTCTGCGGGTCAAGACCCTTGCAGCAGCATTCTGAACTCGCTGTAGGTGAGAGTTAGAGCTCTTTGGGAGAGCAGATAAAACAGCGTTGCAATAATCTATCCTTGATGTGATAAATGCATGGACAAGTTTTCCACTATCAGCAGGAGAGAGCATATCTCGGACCTTAGCGATGTTTCTAAGGTGAAAATAAGCTGTCTTGCATGTAGTCATGATGTGGGATTTAAAGCTGAGCTCATTATCAAAAGTGACGCCCAAGTTCTTAACACATTGTTTGGCCTTCAGATTCATTTGATTTAAATAAGTCTGAACATCATTCTTTTGTGAATCACTGCCAATAACAAGAACCTCTGTCTTCTCTTTATTTAATTGCAGAAAATTGTCTGACATCCATGTCTGTATATCACCTATGCACTCAAACAGTGAGCTAATTGATTTTAGGGCTTTAGGTTCTAAAGAAATGTAAAGTTGAGTGTCATCTGCATATTGATGATAACTAATACCATGTTTGTTAATGATATGCGGTAATGGAAGCATATATATATATATGGACATAATGAATAATTTGTAGGAGGTGCTGAATAATTCATAATAGATACTAAATAATTCTTAGTAGATACTGAATAATTCTATTAATATTTCAATATCTACTATGTAGACACTGAGTAGTTCATAGTAGACACTGTGTTCCGTGGTCAGTCCATTTCCTGGTCGTCATTCTACGAAGTTCAGGTCCAACCCTGATTAACACGCCTGATTCAGCTGATCTTCTGAACATATGAATAGGTTTGGTCTGAGTTTAGTGGTTTGACCGTTTCTGCGTACGGTTTGGAGCCCTGGAGTCCATGTCCGGCTGCACTGGGTGAACAAAGTAGTTTCAAAGAAATGTGTACCTGATCAGAACCTTGAAGATGTCAGAGTGGCCTTCACTCCTCAGGAACTGATATTGATCTCCTCTGTCAACCACTGCGCACATATTTTTAGGTTTCCTTGTAATTGCTTGTAATTTAGCTGTAAAACATCCTAATTATAGCGTTGATGAGTGGACAGTGCATTAGAGAGAGAGCACGATGGACTGCTGGAATAGTGACAACACTGAAACGTGACTGAATGGAAATATAATCTAACATCATTATATTAATAACGAGTTCAGTGACTGACTCACTCCCACTCGCAGTGAAGCAGCTAAAAGGCTTTGAGTTTAACGGAGTACAGTGGGCACTTTGTATGAAAGTAATTGTGACTCTGTAAAAGTGTTTTGCTGTTCAGATTCCCATCAAAAGCGCCACTGACCCCATTTACACCTGGTCACTTATTGAGTCCTGATAAGGTTTTAGCCACATTTACGTTTACACTTAGTCAAATGCTTCTCTAGTGGGACTGAAGTACAGTTGCTGTGTGGGCTGGAATATGCGAATCAGATCGTTCAGCAGCAAACAGCTACAAAATGTTTATCTGTTCCGCCTCTTTGTTGGTAGTGTGCTTTGCACAGTCGTGTCTGACCATGTCCTTCATGATTATCTTCTTCACAGGGGAGGAGTTTGTTGCACTGGGAGGAGTTTGTTGCACTGGGAGGAGTTTGTTGCACTGGGAGGAGTTTGTTGCACTGGGAGGAGTTTGGCTGTTAGATGTGTCTTGGAGAGACAGATGTGTTTATGCTGCTGTAACATGTGGCTCCAAAGTGTCTTGGTCAGCGTCCTGAGCTAATCTGAGTGATCAGATTTGTACCTGTTTAAAATGCGTCCGGGTGTGTTTACACTTGCGTTTTCATGTGGCTTGGCCTCCACATACAGTCCTCATACTTAAGATGCATGTTTATTATACCCACTGCATCAAACTGTACTGATTGCATTCAACTAACTACTCACTGCATTTAACTAACTACACACACTTTATCTAACTATACTCATTGTGTTCAACTATCATAACTGCATTAACTAACTGTACTCATTACCAGACCAGTAACATGGCCTTCGTCTCGTGGTCAGAGTTTCTTTGTTTCCCCCAAACCTGTTTCATCTGTTTTCGGTGCAGTTAAACGTGAGTTACTCAGCACAGCTGTGAAGTATAATTAGCAGGGAGGTCTTTAAGCTCCATGTGGCTTTATGATCTTATTCATGACACTGTGTTTGTGAAGTATGAACCATGCAGGCTCAGTTTGACTAGCAGAAACTTTAAGCTAAGGGTTGTCAAGACATCAGCTGATCTAAAAACCTGTTATTGAACGATGATGAATATAAATATCGGACTGTTAAAGGAACTGTAGATAGATTATTAAGACGGGTTTGCGTATTCAGAAAACAGCAGTGCGGATCGCTGACTTTGCTGATCACACTAATCTGAGCAGGTGTTAAGGGTGTATAAATGGCTTTGAGGAGTTTTTTGGGACAGGGCCAGTAGAGATCCATAAAAACAATCATTCCTGAAGCCGTGGGTAAGAAAACTGCATTTTTCAAGACTTTGTTGTGTTTGTGAAGTTCTTCAGAAGGAAATCTTTGAAATTCAGTGTTTTAGTGGAAGGTTCCATTCGGTCGTGTCCTCTAATAGATGTTGAGATTGAGTCGTAAAGGGTGGGGTGGCGCCCTAAATCCACCAGATGAAAGTGGTGTAGTTGCTAATGGAACATTTTTCTGAGCTTCTGCTGAGGAGGACTGAAGCGGAGGCTGATTCTCCATCCTCAGTTCGCTCAAGGTGGTCCGTTCACAACCGAGGGGGACGTCAGTTGCTAAGAAACCAAACGTGAAAACAAACAACTCTACAAGCGGTAATTCAGGAGCGAGCCGTCTTGCCCAGAGTAATTAGAATTCAGGAGATGTGACTGGAAATTAGTTTTATATTTGGCTTGGTAAACAGCTCTGTGATATGTATTTATGTGCTTATTGTTGCCTGTAAATTGAAGGGAATCTGATGTTATGTGTGGAAAAATAAGCCTCTGGTGTTTCTGAGCTGTTGTTTTTTGCACTGGCACAAAAAATGCGAATCCTTTAATTTGATGAAAAGGTTAATCACAGTGACGCAGCAGGAGAGCTGGGTTCCCAACTCCGATTAAAGCAAATTTTCAAGGAAAAGTATAATTTAGACCATTTTACCTGCATGACAGATGTGGTCCATCAGTCAAGACATGATTGGTCCCTTAAGTTTGCCTTTTTAGCACTGGAGCAACACGGCTAACGTAGCTAATGAGGAATGCTTATACCACACCCGTTAGCATGGCGCTAACTGCATGCCTAAAGTGAGCTTGGCTTCCAGTTCAGCTTCAGTCAAATTTCACGCTTCAAACTGAGAAAACTAGCCACGCTAAAGTAGCCACGCTAAAGTAGCCACGCTAAAGTAGCCACGCTAAAGTAGCCACGCTAAAGTAGCCACGCTAAAGTAGCCGTTCATGTTTGTAACAGTGAGCGAAACCATAAACACTATTAGAGATGCTGCAGCCTCACATTCAGACCAGCTTGTGGCGCCGGTCATTGTTTTGTTGTGGTCTGTTGTCCTGCGCACTCTTCATTTTTCACAGAGTTTGTGATTTTGTATCATTTATATGCAAATATGTCTGCAAACATTGATGACCGCTGTGTCAGCCTAACCTCTGACCTGTAGGCTGATGAATGCTAGCTTTAGCGCCCAGGTTAGTGTCTGTGGATGTAACGCTCCGTGGGCCGGACTGTGGAAACGCCCCGTGGCGAAACCAAAAAGTTTGGATATCGCGGTGGACGCTGCCCGGAAACGTTTAAGAGCGGTGTCCACCCCCCATCGCTGCTCCCATCCCCCCCCTCACCGCTGCTCCCATCCCCCCCCCCTCACCGCTGCTCCCATCCCCCCCCCCCCCACCGCTGCTCCCACCCCCCCCCCACCGCTGCTCCCATCCCCCCCCATCGCTGCTAACACCCCCAAGAGTGCACCTCTGTCTCAACATCACCTGTCCTGCAGTGACCACACACTCTGTCCTCTCTCGGGATCCAGGAGTGTTTAAAGCGGCCTCTCTCGACGGCCAGGCTGTGGTCACTCAGTCTGTATTTGGTGAGGATCTGTCTCTGCTTCGTATCTCGGACAGTGAGGAGATACGTGGCCAGGGCATATTCGTGTTTTAGGGTCAGAAAGCAGTTCAGTCTTTTTTGGGAATGAGTTTGGGTTCTCCAATGTTCCAGATAAGTGTTTTTGCGGTGTTTAATAATTTGGGTTATTCTGATTGGTGTTTGGGAAGCAGGGCTGGTCAGAGAGTTGGGGTTATTAGGGGTCAGTGTGTTGGTCAGTCTCTGGACCAGCTGACACAGGGGACTCTTTTCAGGGTTCAGCTCTTGGGATTGGAGGGCCTGGAACTGTAGGCTTGTTGTGGGACTTGATTTTAGGTGCATCCAGAATTTGAGAGCTCTTTTTTTGATATTAATGATTAATGGGAATCGGCCTAATTCAGCTCTGCATGCGTTAGTTGGGGAATTTCTCTGGACACGTAAAATTAATCTGCAGAATTCTGCATGCAGGGCTTCAATGGGATGCTTGTCCCATCTAGTGTAGTCATGACGACTGAGTGGACCCCATACTTCACTACCGTACAGCGCAATGGGCAGGATTATACTGTCGAAGGTTTTCAGCCAGATTGGAACTGGGATGTCAATCTTGTTGAATTTGAGTTTAATTGAGTAGAGGGCTCTGCAGGCCTTCTCTTTCAGTGCATCCACTGCCAGACCGAAGCCTCCTGAGGCGCTGATTCTGAGCCCCAGGTAATTATAGGAGAGGGTGTGGTCTAGGGCGGAGTCTCCTAGATAGAAAACATGTCTGCTTTCCTGAGATCTGGCTTTCTTTTGGAAGATCAGGATTTTAGATTTATCAGGGTTTACTGTCAGGGCCCAGGTCTGACAGTACTTCTCTAGCAGGTCCAGATGCTGCTGAAGCCCCTTTTCTGTGGGCGACAGCAGCACCAGGTCATCTGCGTAGAGGAGGAATTTAACTTCCGTGTCGTTTAGTGTCAGGCAGATTTGCAGATTGCTCCAGTAACACCGCTAGATCATTGATATAGATATTAAAGAGAGTAGGAGACAAGCTGCAACCCTGCCGGACACCACGCCCCTGAGTGAAGACCTCCGTCGTTTTATTGCCAATTTTTACTCCACATTTATTACCGACATACATGGATTTAATGATGTCGTAGACTTTACCCCCTACACCATTCTGGAGAACTTTATAATATAATCCTTCTTGCCAAATTGAATCAAATGCTTTTTTAAAATCTATGAAGCAGGTGAAGACTTTAGTGTTATGTTGTTGGTGTAGATGTTGGTGGATTAGGGTGTGTAGGGTGTAAATGTGGTCAGTAGTGCGATGGTTTGGTAAAAAGCCAATCTGTCCTTTACTCAAGACACTGTGTTCGGTAAGGAAGGCCTGTATCCGGGCGTTAATGATACAGCAGAACACCTTCCCCAGGTTACTGCTCACACAGATGCCTCGGTAGTTGTTGGGGTCGAATTTGTCTCCACTCTTGTAGATTGGGGAAATAAGCCCCCTGCACCAGATCTCAGGGAAGCAGCCGGATTGGAGGACGATGTCGAACAGTCTGAGCAGAGCCTGCTGCAGCTGAGGACCGCTGCACTTCAGCATCTCGGTCCTGATGCTGTCGGGTCCGCAGGCTTTCCTGGATTTAAGGTTTTTAATTTGGGTTTTTAATTCTTCCTGTGAAATTTGGTAGTCAATGGGGTTCTGATAGTTTTTGATAGTAGACTCTAAAATGTTTAATTTTTCTATAATTGTTTGTTGTTGCAGATTAAGACTATCAGGTGATAATCGCTCATATAATTGTTCGAAGTGATTTTTCCAAATGTTTGGTTTTCTTTGGCCAGATTATGTGGATTTTTGTTGCTCAGGTTGTTCCACAGTTCCCAGAATTGATTTTGGTCAATAGAGTTTTCAATTTTCTGTAGATGTTGATTATAATGTTTGTGTTTTTTATTTCGTAAAATCTTGTTGCAGTGTAATTTGATCGAATGTGATGATTGTTTGGTTCTCTGTGTTTCTGGTTTGATAAGTGTTTTAATTCCTTTCTGATTCTTTTACAGTCTTCATCAAACCATTCTTCCTTTAGAGCTGTTTGTTTTGGTGTTTATAAATTTGAGACCTGCAATTTTAGCAGATTTATAATATATTCCATTAATTAGTGTAATAGCTTTATTAATGCCTGATTGGTTTAATTCAAATGATTCTGATAAAAAATTGTTAATATAGTTAGTGATTTTTGATGAACTGACAGCAGATTTAAAGTTTGCTTCGCTGTCATGATTCCACCTGAATGTACGGTTTAACT